>NW_025777233.1:0-103694 GCF_021130785.1 Homalodisca vitripennis
AGTTTTTCTCCTATGTTTCCCATTTGATTTAGGGTTGTGATTTTTAACTACAATTAAGATTAAATCACTCCATCAATCGATTCATTAAGGCCCCAAACAGGAATTCCCTAAAGATTTTTAAGCACGTATTTGAAAAGTATTTGCCCAAACGATGTTAATCCCATTTTTTTACAGTGAATCTCATTAACAACAAGAATTTTTACTAAAACTTTACGAAAACCCAATAGGACTCAAAACTAATGTAACCCAATGTCTACCCCTTTTTTTTTGTTGAATTCTGTCGTAGTGTTTTTGATTGGTTTTTTTTTTAAAAAAAGTAAAGATAAAACAAAAGCCTCCTCACAGTCCTTCTAGAGCAAAGGGTTTTCTTTCCTTTTTCTCTTCGGATTCTTAACTCGAAAATCTTTTATCTTTTCTGGGAAAATCTCCCCACCTCTTCTTTTTTCTTCGGGACCCCACATGGGTGTCCTTTCCTTCCTTTTGACCGGCGCATCACCGGAGAACCTGGGGGTGTCCCTGAATGTCGCAGGGAGATGTGTGCTTTGCACTGCCGATTGTGTTTTTCTTTGGAAAACGGGGGACCCCAGAGCCAGCCCCTTCGGGCCCTAGTCAGGAAGTGCGCCAAGGATCAGAGGTCGGACCGCATTGCTACGGTCGGGGGCCCCCGGCACGTCTGGTTTCCGGTGTGGGAGTACGGAGGTCGGGCCCCCAGGGAACGGGGGGGGTATAGGCTCAGTCCTCGAGGGTAAAACCCGTCCCAGCCACCCTTGCGCACGATGCGTTGGAAACTTAAATTATGGAATTCGAAAAAACCCCCCACGAAAACGATACAGAGGGTTGAGGAAGGAATTCCCCCTCCACTTCGTCTACGCAGACACGTTTGCAAAGTATCGTGTATTGAGGTCCCCTCATTCTGACACATAGCGAGACTCCGCCTTCGGCATCTCTGGAGGCCATGGTCTTCCTGTGGCCTCACCAGCAGGAAGGTACACCGGTTGTCTCTGATGAGTTTCAGTCTGAGGAGGACCACCAGTTAGGAAGTCAGGAAATGTCTTTTCCCTTTGGTCTTCCCCCCCGATGGGAAGGAACATGGAGTGTGCGGCGGACACCATCTTCACGTGAGGTCTTTTATGCTTCTATATTTTTACGTTCTCATATTTCATTGTCTAAAGAGATTTAAAAGAAGTTCTTCCTCGACATGCGGAGGCAGCTACGTCGAGACAGAAGAGCCTAAGCACGGCAGTCAGGTACGGCATGAATCTCTCTGGAGTCGTCTCTAGAATCTGATCGATACATTTTGGCAGGTCGGATAGATATCGATGGAGAGACTGCAGAGAGAAAGCTGCGAAAAAGAGAATCAGGCACCATCCACCATTTACGGTGGCAGCAGCCTCTACCACGGCTGGAGAAAACGAACGGACCGGAAGTGCCCCTAAACATCCAAGAGAGGAAAAAAAACGGCAAGAGGAGGAAGCCGGAGTGAATGCTTCTGTCGACCGCTACAGAAGAGAGCGAGTTTCGGCCGGTAGGTCTCAAAAAATAAAAAAATAAACGCAGGAGGGCCTTAGATACGAGCGGTAAGAGGCAAGAGCTACCTCCACCCTCCTCCCCCACAAGTAAAGAAGCCGGAGAAACTCACCGCGTTCCAGGGCATGGGAGGCAGGTGGTAATTGTCTAGCCTAAAGCTGGAAGTATACGCCGATATTCTTTGTTGCAATGAGGGATGGAGTTACTCCCGAAGAATCGGGCACCGTGGTACGCCCACATAACAAAGACTGTCCACTGGAGGCGTATTATACTGAAATACCCCGACATCTAGGACGCCCTAATCAGGGAGTTTCCTGTCCTTGGTGGCCAAATTTGGTTTTCTCTCTTCAAGCCTAAACCGGCAAGAACAGAGGGGAAAGGGCCCGTGGTTGGAGCTGCTCGAGGAGTGACTCCTTGACAGTATACTTCCGAAAGGGGAAACTCAAGGTCGGGTGGGTGGTCTGCCGGATTCGGGGCAGTTGTGGAGGTGGACCAGATTGCTTTCACCGCTGTTTCAGGGCTACGGTCACACCCAGGAGGGAATTGTTCCGGACCCGATTGGAGCAGTAAACTGCTGCAAATGCGGCAGCGCCGAAACACAAGGCAGCGGTTTTGACGGGGGCTCCTTCTTGCGTCTTATGTTACCGGAAAACCTGAAAGAACAAAAGACGAATCATGTTCCAGGATCAGGGGTGCCTGCGGGGTTTTCAAGAAAGCCCTGGGCGACAGGGGAAGGCCCTTGCTCAAGCCACTGAAAATGATCCGGTTCTCATTCCAGGGCCAACTGGCAGAGAGATGTCACCGCTTCGGACGCAATCCTTGAATACATTCTGGGCCTTTGAGACCCAAAGCCCAGATAGAGATCGGTCAGTGGAACCCGTCCGAAACCAAAACCAGCTCATCTTGGTTTTACGATAGACTCGGCACTGCGGCTGTTTGGATCTCAGGACAGTCGTTGGGGGTTCCGTGTACTGAGTCATGGTTTCCGTGGTGACGGTTATGCCTCGGTTAAGTTGGAACAGCGGTTACCCATTTACAGTGTGTACCTCTCCCCCAATTTTTGTACTCCCGCGCGAGAGTTAATCTAGAAAGATTGGGAAACCGCCCCCTGGACAGAACAGTCTCACGAAACGTCCCTGATGCCCTGTTTATTAAGTGGCGGGGCGTGACTTCAAAAACGCCCGTGCTGGTCGAAATGGGGTATGACCGTGACTAACGTAAGGGGAACGGACATATTTTGGAGATGGGTCTCGAGACTCGACTTTAGAAGTCGTGAATAGAGGGGACTAAGGCCGACCTTCCGAAGCATTAGATTTTGATAGATAAAGATCATGAATATTGTTCATTATCTTTCTTGGATTATTTTGTGTAAACTCATTTTTTGCCGCTAGTATTTCTCTTTTGTTAGTTTGAGCAATAAAATATTTAGTGCCTGAACGTAATTCATTTTAGTAGGGCGGTAAAATTTCTAAGACAACTTGACCTTTTAAATAACGTAATCCAATCGCTGTTACCTAACATTAGTTTGGCGGCGGTAGTTAATATACTTAATGTTCGGAAAGGGTTGAAAACCATATCCAGTAAGAATTATATCTCTTACAAAAAATATCTACTTTAGCAAACATAAACAAAAAAATTAACTGTTAAACAGTAAGGAGTTAGGACTGATTTAGATTCAGCACTCAGTCAACGTGATGTATCATATTCCAAATTGGCATAACTTTATATTATTATAATTATTACTTTACACGTATTCTCTTGTGATATAACTGTTATAATGCCGCGGGTTAAAATTAGGTTTTAGGATGAGTCAACACGTTATAAAAATTTGTAATGTTTATTATTTATTACTTTAATCTTTTCAAATTGTTTTCAACTAATACAGCCAAAGTACTTGCAGTACTCAGGAGTTAAAAAATCGACTGTTATTGAAGTGCATGCAACAAGTTTATTATGATATTTGTAGTATGTATCCCCCCCAAACCTGATGTATTAATGAGGCAGTACTGTATATTATATTATATTGAATATGAATATGGTATGTAAAAATAACTAGGTAATAGTACGTATTTATTACGCCTATTACTAGATGTTACTGTAATTGTTAATTTGTCATTTTTTTCTCATAAAAAGCAATAAGAATATGTATTATGTAAATTTTATTGCATACAATTAGCCATAAATGAGTAAAAGCGAAGCACAGCCCTTAATTTGCATATATTTTAGATAAAGTAATTTTGAGGGGGGGCCAAACCCGGAGTGGTTTGTCGGTTTACATTAGTTTAGTTTGCAAAATTGAATTAGCTAATGAGTGGAATATTATATTTTATCACAACAAATTTGCTTTAGCTTGCATGAAAAACATAAATATATTTACACCACAGCAAGATAAACATGGATTTAAAATTTTAAACGCTTAAATCGATGCAGCAACTTACTTAAAAGATGATTGGAACATTAAAAAAAAAAGCTTGCGTCTTATAATCTAACGATCGCTCAAAAGATTACAGAATCGGGGTAGGGGTCACAGTGCGGTTTTACAGTTAGGACTAACTTCCTACAGATAATACCTGCCACTTGTAACCGTCGTGGGACTGCTGGGGACCTCATACCGCTGTGCTGTGGGTATCATCTATGCGGCCTCAAGATTGTATAAACCTTACCTTGTGGTATTGTTAAAGCCAAAGTTCACTATTAATAGGCTATTACACATTGACTACTTACCGAGTTTGCGTTGATAAAAAACAACAATAATGTGTAAAATCTCCAGTTTACTACTTGTAACGTTGGCGGCCGAGGAACTAATTAGTTCAATATTGTAAAGACTTCCTGATAGGCTCCTTCGTTAATGTTCACTTTCAGATATTGGCTGGGGTTTTTACCGTCAAAAGCTCACTCTCATACAAAGTGAACACTTGAGGTAAACCTAATTTTGCCCAATACAAAGGTATTTTAAATGTAATAAAGGTTTTTTAATTTTTATGCAATTAAACTATGGATCTTAGGTTATATGGAACAACTTCAAATTAGAAATATTTTAAATATACGAATAAAATGTGATAATCTAAAGTTTGAAAATAGTGATAGAATTGACATTGTAGGTGGTAGTTAATAATTTGTTAAATATGTATTGACGAAAAATCAAAAGTAGAAATAGCAAATTACAACACTATTATATTCGAACATATTACATAGTTAATAAAAACTATATTATTATATATTCTTTTTTCAAAACTGAGGGAAGTTTGAATTCTCTCTTAATGTGAGAATGACTCATATAATCACATTATTGAATCCAAAGAAAAACTATTTTGCAAAAACATCCCGTATACTAATGTATATTAGTTTTTCCAAATAATATAACCATCATGACTTTTATTTTATTTTTTAATTTACGAGTATAATTTTATATCGCACTACTTCGAGGCCTTCAAAAAGCGATATGAAGCATAACAATTTAACTCAAAACTTAAATAAATTAAAGCTCTGCAAAAACCTGTTATTTCTCAACTGTATGTGGCAATAGTATGTAGTAGGAGAAGATAAGTAAAAAAGGTTATTTAAAAGAAATAGAAGACCCTCGGATATATTGAATTTATTAGTGAAAAATGCATTTAAGAGTAATGCTAGTGAGTGTATAAATAAATCTATATAAACCGTTGTTTATCAATTTTTTTTGTAAATTATTACTGCAAATCGCAATGTAAAAGGACGTAAAATAGACATAGTAATGAATAAGTATCATAGTTATTTTTCAATATTTCTTTAAAATATTTATTCTTTTTTAATTTCAATTTCATTCCGCAACAATCTACTATGTCCATCGTCGTTACAATAACCAAGAACTTACAGGTGGCATTGTATCGACCATTGATCTTAGAATGTATTTTGAGGTGTTGAGGACAAGACAAACTGTCATGGAGCAAAGAATTACTTTTAGTTTGCCATTCAGTGTATTTAAATGCATTGTTAAATGTTGCACAACAACGCAAGCACTAGTAGCCAATACGGGATAAAACACCCAAGGAATCAATCATAAGTTCTGTCATTACACACTCCGTTGAAAGATTCATTATAAACAGAACGTAATATATGGGCGTAGTAACTAATATACACATATCTATTACATTACACAAAATTAATTAAAAACAAATGGCAAAGTAAGTTTAACGATTTAAGTTTCTATTTGATCTGCCATACAATAACAAATGGTATCATGATGAAGCCAATAATCCTAACCCTTTAGACAATTATTTGGTTTGTAATACAATGTTCTATAATAAAGTCAGAATATCTTGTAGCTAATTTAATATATGGGGGGAAACAGATGAGGCAATAAAAAGTATTGTTTGGAGCGAAAAGATCCCCTCTCGCAGTAAATGTGTTTATGGCGAAGTATTTCTCTGGCTTGTGGATCAGTTAATGGTATCATATAGCTGTTTTAATATTTGAGAAGCCAGTCAAGCGGCAGTATAAAAGAATCGGGTGGATCTACTTTGATCCCTTTTTGCAGGGAATTTATTTACGGCAAGGTTTACTACCAGTGAGTGTTTTCAAGTATTCTAACAAGGATCCTCTGATCATAGTTTGTCATTTCGATTATTTACTTGTATTTTATTATCTGGTGGTATAAAAGTTACTTGTGAATTTTAAATAATCAATTCTAGATTTAAATATGATTTAGCTTAGTCTGGAATATATCTGGAATATAATTTTACTAATAGCATACAATTTTGCAATATATTTAAGACGTAGACAATTAACTTACAATATAATTAATAGAGTCGCAAACTCCTAAAAGATATAACCTTACAAAGCTTAAATTAACACACAATTGAGCGTTTTAACCATATTATTTTGGGCTAATCTGTTCCTTATCAGCAACTCCGGCGGGCTAGCCTAGTTTTAGGTGTATGTATTTTGTTTTATTACTGACTGAGGGTATCCATTCTCTCTAATGTCTAATTCGGTTTTATGCATTTTCTCTTTTAATCCATCTTTAATCTGAGCATACAATTTTCCTGTATCGAAGAACGAGAAGAGAAATTATAAGGGTATCATTAACATATTTCCAACAAATCCTCAGTGGAAATGAACCCATGGCCATTTTAGTGATGTTTTTAGAATGGAGAATGGTACTTTAAATCTAAAATTTTTGGATTAATTTTATATATGTTTTTCTACACATGAAGTAGTTATGGTGAGAATGGTTAATTAAATGCAAATGTTGAGTTTCAGCTCCGTTTACATTCCTCTTAGCGGAGCGTCTGGAACCCGACGCTGTTACAGACTTTACTCCTGGAATATGGAGTCATGTTCATATGAAGAGATCCAAAAAAGACACCTAGATCATTAAATATAAAAAAATAGTGTAATATATGTGAAGAGTAAATCTCATTGTCTTATCAGGTGTGTATTTCTATAGTGTGTGTGCTAGTTTACGTTCAGACATCAGTTAGGTATTAATTTAACTTGGTAACATTTATAGTTTCTGTAATATGTTGTCAAATACCGGAATCAAGTAGAACAGGGATAAAAACTGCCACTTCTTCTCTTCCGTGGAATACAAATTAGTTGATTGACGAAAAATAAGGGCTGTGGAGTAATGGTTGTTTTTTTTTGTCCGGCAAATAATGAGCTGGGCTGGCGAGTACTTTTTGTTTATAAAGTTTCATTGTTATTATATTTATAATATTGGAACAATATAAAAGATTAAAAAAAATTCCTGTGTCAGCTCAACAAAGTACAAATAATGTCTAAAATACACAGTTTTTTACTTCAATAGTGCTGAGTTTGAAACATTATATAACAACATAGTGAGTACGTGACTTTCTAGATATGAGGTGGGCTCACAATTAGTAGAGGTCAGCAGTCCTTACAAACTTACGTATGCAGTTTAACAATTTTTAAACGTTTTAAGACGGGAATATTGAAATAGAAGATTTCCTTGCTTACCTTCTTTATTCCAAACAACCTAAAACTTTTATGGAATAAACTGTAAGTGTGACAACAAGGTTATTAGATATATGTGGTCAAGAATAGAGAGAATTCTCTGGCTCGTGCACGGGAATTTAATTAATTGTATTGTTATTAAATAAAAACGGTAAACGTTTAATATATTACAAATAACTCACATACATAGAGTAAAAATAAGTCTTACTTTAAACCGATATAAACCCGAGCAAGAAAACTTTAAAAACTGAAATTATTAAAACGGAATGTTACTACTACAAAATATTCCTTCAAAAATGAAATGTTTGTAACCTAATAATTGTTACCTTACACACTTGATGGTCATATTTAGTATAAAATAAAATAGGAATAAGTTGTGTACCATGACAGTAATCAACAATTACATTTTGTTATACAATATTGAAATTAAATTAGGCTATTATCATTTATATACACATTTAATGGATGTAAATCAAAGTCATTTGACAGGTATTTGGTCTTCCGAACATATTTTTGTATGGTTGTTTAAAACACATATCAGACAGCAACGGCCAAATTACAAAATAACTTATTTGTAAAAAGTAGGGGCTCTGTGGTGAAGTGGTAACGGTCTCACCGGATGTAGTTAGATGTCCATGTTAGATTTAGATGTAGATGTTAGATGTAGATGTAGTAAACGATGAGCTTTATGCTGGAATAGCGAGGCAATGGCGTCGTCAATTGGAATCTAGGACAATGTAGCTTTTGAATACCAAATGTCTTTAAAAACGGTTTTTTTCTGTGTTTATAACAATTTTGACAGTAATTAATAAATAAATATAAAGGGGATTCCTCAGGCGTCTAATGTTACTCCAATGTTGGTTTTTACTTTTTGTTAATGAAAATTGATCTAGAATTGAAATTTAATTAATTATATAAGTAACACGAGCCTCCTTATAAATATATTAGAATCATAAACTAAGAATTTCAATAAATTCATTGTGGGTTAATCGGAATTGACGAATGTATTTGTAATACAGAAATATGCACTGATTCCTTCAGGTTGATTCATTCGTTAGTAACAAATTCTTACAATATATGAAGAAATAAAAGTATATAATAAATAAGCACTAACTTAACGTCTACTTCAGCCTGAAGCCAATGGCAAGTAAAGCAAGAACTCGATATCTACATCAGCCTGCAGTTTTGCCAAAAGAGATTATATTTTATTTTCTCACTGTCTTTAGTACATTGTTTATACAGTCATATGGAACACGAAGTAAGCCTTAGGTTTAATATGGCATTCGCAGATTATTTCTAACGATACCCTTACTATCCTTGGTTAATAATACGATTTTATTACTTTTGTTCTGTTTAGGTTGAGTTGGCTTCGGCCCTAATCTTTCATGTGTGATATACTGTATGTTAAAAACTTTTATTACCAAACGTTTTGGTTCACGCATATAGGCTGAGCTACTCGTAGGCTACCGTGTACTCAAGTCCTGCTCTGGTCTAAAATGGTCAATTTGAGACGACATAAATAAAGTAAAAAAAGTTATCAACTGTTCTCACACACTACTCTAACTTAAATCTTCTTGTAGAGAATTGTATTTAATACTTAATAAAACAGTTTATATTCGCTGCCATAGTTTTTTATATAGGCAACAATACGTGGATTTAATAGCGCATATTTTATCAGTTGTTTCCTTGCATTATTTAATAAAATAATTTATTAACTATATATATATATTATATATATATATATATATATATATATATATATATAATTTTTTTTTCAATAAACATTGAATCACAAAAAGTACTTGCTCCGCCGGGACTCGAACCCGGATCTCTCACTTGCCAGTATAAAATATAATTTATTTTTTTTTTATATATATTAATATATATATATATATAATATATATATATATATATAATAAAAATAAATATATATTTATTATATACATATAAAAATATAGTATAAAAAAAAATATATTTATAACAAATTTAATTAAATATATATTATATATATATATATATATATATATATATAATATATATATAAGTAGATATGAATATGCCGGTTCTAGACCACTTTTGGGACAGACAGAAAATCAATGTAAAATTACTGTCCATTGAACAATAAACAAATCTAAGAAATCTAACAGGAAAGCACGAATGTTAAATATCCGAATCTTTAGCTGTTTTACTGTTCAATGTATGCTTCTACATTTATAAGCTGTTTTAATGAAAAAAATCCAGAAATCTTAATAAAAAATCTTTATTCTACAAAAGTTAATTGTAACACAGTCTTTATCTTTAAATAGTCTTCTTTCCAGTAACAATCAAGTGTAATTTTTCATTTTTGTTTAATTCTTTAATCTTTTTCTCATCCAAAACAGTCAAAAATCTGTTCGGCAAGTGTACTTTACAATCTTCCAACTCGGCAAATTTATTGTAAACCCGAATTTTAATCTTTCATTTTCTCCAAATTCAAGATTCTATGTTTCTTTCCTTTCTTCCAATTCATTTAACTTCTTATACTCTTTAAACTTACATTCTCCAATATCATTTAACTCTTTCAAGAACTCCATTTAAATAGAAAAATTTAAAGACGGAAAAAATGAAATTTGCTAACAATCACTCGAGAAGTCGGGGAGAATGTGAGTAAAACCGCATTCTTTTCAAGAGGTTCCTCGTTTAATTTCTCCAAATGTACTATAAAATCATCGAGGATTTCTGGCTTAAAAATCGTAGACAAATTCAACATCCAGATAATGAAAAAATACAGGTTAATATCTTTTCATAATAAACGTGTGTATCGATACCTACAAACCTAATGTATTTATTTGAAAAGGAAAATAATTTTGTCAATGGTTCCAAGAGATAAGTAAAAATTTTTATTCTGTTTTCTAAATTCTGTAACAAATTTTGTTTGCTTCTTGTCTCCATATTGCAATTTTGTAAGCAGGTTATTCAAATGTGTTAGTTTATTTCGAAATTTCTTAGGTTTAGGTCTTTCGTACAAAATTAAATTACAATCTCTACAAACGAATCTTTTATCAATAATTTCTCCTCTATTATAACACTTGTAACAGTTGGCATTTATACTCTTCCATTTAAACAAAAAGATTTTTTTATAAATGGAGATTATGGAACTAAGTCTGCAGAGATATAAATTTTTCAGCGCAAATGTTTGTGTTTACATTTCTACAACAGAGGATAAATAGAAATAATTTCATTCTACTGTACAACTATTTAGGATATTTTGTCTATGATTACAAAGATTATTCCGGAAGAAATCGAAATTTTTCATCAGCGAAAGAGTATATTTTTGAAGTTTTAGAAGGAATGAAAGAGAATAATATGAACATCATCAATTATTGTTAAAGACATACAAAATGAGTGTTGTTAGTGTGCGTGTTTTTGCGATATCTACTTAACTTCTAAGAAATTGGGAATGGGAGAAGAAGAAAAGGTATCATATATTTTATTTCAATCAACTGTAGATTTTGTGACGTCTGCTGTGAGCGTTTGTACCACTAACGCTTGACCTCGAATCTCATTTTATTGAAACATGTGAGAGGCGTTTGTGTCACTAACGCTTGACCTTGCTTTGCACACACCGTGTGTGGTACAAGGACAGTAGTGACACCAAACAATGACCTTGCTTTTCTCACGCCGTGTGAGACAATGAAATCACTGTAAAAACACTTAATTCTGTATTACAAATGAACACTTTACATCACTATTTTCACACAATGTTTTAATCACAGTTTAGAATGTCTACAACAAATTCACAATCTTCTTGCAACGTCTTTCTTCGAGTCGCAAATATAAAAAGTAACTTATAAAATATAATAACACTATGAATGGCAACGCCCAGTGGAACACTTCACTTCACTTTTAACAAGAAACACAGAACATCACACAATCTTCTTACTTCATATAAAAGTCTATATCTTCTTTCTTCAACTTGCAAATACATTAGAATCTTCTAATTGATGATATATCTTGTTAAATTTCGTTAAAATAGAGGAGGATCAAGCATGACTGACTATACGTGGGCCAACGCCCATGATGAAAATTTTTTCCGTGCGATAAACGATTATGAATATCGAAGTTTTATCGATAATAAAAATCGATGGTTACAATCGATATTAGAACTGTTATAGTTTCCAAATGTATATTAAATAAGTCAATATCAATATTTATTTCAAACCTTGTTGTTAAAAAACCACTCAACCGATTTTAATGAAATTTGGTACACATATAGTAAATACTTAACTCTTTCGACTTAACTTATCCATAAGGGTGAAATCATCCCCTATTTCTTAATATTCAAAGAAAAAAAAAAAAATTTATCGGAAAAATCTGAAACTTCAAAAACAAGCGAGTTCAACTTAAAATTTCATGAAAAATAACAAAATTTTCAAAAACTACCCCAATCATCCCTTATCTTTAAACTCTTATATCTCGAGAACTATTGGAGCTTTTTTGATGAAATTTGGTATATAGGATCAGTAAATATTAAAGTATTTTGTAAAATCATCACTTCCGGTCCATGACCTTGAAATAGTTTTTTCTTAATATCATCACTATTTTTCAAAGTTTTTTTACTGCAATTTAAAATGAATACTTTTATCAATGTCTTTAACAATTCTGTAAAGTTTTAAAACTATCCGACGAATAAACGCGATTTTTACTGAATTTCTCTAATATCGTTCTTAATCACATCATAGGCTAAAAATTTCTCAGAAACCACAACCACATAACATGTCGAGTTTGTAACAGCTTTTTGAAAATCCATATTGATAATTATATCGTTCTTTGAACCAGAAATATTTGTCAAACTCTTTGTTGTATCAATGACATAAAATAGGTCTATTCGCTAAAAAATTCTTTAGGATTGTAATACATTTCCTTATTATTACAGTAAACTTTCTTAAAATCTTGATACATCTGATACATGATTCTGAAAAGGACCTCCGGAAATGTTTAAATTTTGTAATTCATATGGATAATAAAGAACCGTTTCAATTTTACTCTGATATTTTTTTTACATCCAAACTATCAAACTTTGAAGGATTTTTTTCTTGATTATTCTGTCTACCTGTTTGAAAACCTATAATAACGGAACTTGGGATTGAAGATATTTCTATAAATGTTTGTAATATCGAAACGAATAAGTTGTTCCGGAAATACCCTTTTTGTTCAATACACTGCCAATCTAGAAAATTAAAACATAATGTTTTGACTTTTTGTAATTTCATCAATCAATCTAATTTTACTCGTGGTTTTATAATCAATCATTGGAAAAAACTCTAATAAAAAAAATCTGTAATTGTTATTTTTTCCATCAACAGGCATAACATTTCCAGTTGCAGTCTTCAGAATCACATCATCGTCTTCTGCTCTTATAAAACTTAGATAAAATCCTCCTTTATAGATCGGAATAGTAACATTTTCAAAAAATCCTAATCCAAAATGAGATAAATTTCCAGCTGCTTCAAAAACACCTAATTTAAAATCTGATTCAAAGCCATTAGAAGTTTGAGAAAATAACATCACTTTTTGAATACGAAATAGTTCCTTTAATAGTGCTTTAATTGGCCACAGTTTTTCGACTTCTTCTATCAATTTATTGTGTTTTCTTACTTCAATCCTAGAAAATAAAAAACGGTATAAAATTATCGATTAATCTAACATTATCAGTTCCAAGATATGCTTGACCATCTTGTTTTGTTAAAGTTCCAGAAATATAAAACTGGAAGTTAGACGAGCAAAAGTTATCTCCAAAAATCAATATTAAACTCAGTTCTTTTATTCGGTTCATTCAAATGTTTGTTTACTAATTGGATAGAAATTTTTAAACTCCGCCCTTTCAATATCACTAGCATATTTTCTGTAGTCCGCCATTTAATAAGAGAAAATTTAGAAATTTTAAACATCATGTATCATTTTTTCATCGATCTAATGTACGTTTTTATAAGAAAAGATATAAATTTTAGTAAAATAATTAAAAAGATTAGAGTCATTTTTTAATGATCTACTTCGTCATATTCAGGATTCTCTTCCTTAAATTTTGCGATCTCGGTCACATATTTCAATAAAATTTGCACAGGATAGTAACCGCTAATCTATAATATTGTTCCAATCAACTGTATCTTTATTTTTCATCCAAAAACTTTATACTCAAGTGTTGATAGAGACAAAGAACAGACATATGATCTTTTTAATTGATAATGTATATTTTCTTGAAATGAACTCTGATGATAAAGTTTGATATTTAGCAATGTTATACCAATTCAATTTGTTTACGTATAATCTCATCATATCTTCGGATAATTCATAATTTTTTGAGAAATGTCATCCCAATGTTCTTTTTTCAAATCTCTTTCGTGTTGCATGATAAAAAGATCGAAAGCACTGTAATGTCCCGCCATCTCTATTTATTAGGAAAAAATTTCAAGTTTTTATAAATTGGCTCTTTTTTGCGTTTACATTCAGCACATTTTCCAGTAAATTCTTTTAACTTGCGTAATATTTTATATCATTTGTTGCAGTTTTTGCCTTACACCTCACACAATATATGAGCGCCATTTATAAAGGAGAAATTTTGTCATCATAGCCGCCTAATCCATTAAATCTGATGTCGATGGCTCTAAAACTTATAAACAACATCTTCTTTAAATTTATTAAAGTTTTCTTCTAATTTTTGAAATTTGACAGCATAAGAAATTCATTGTATTCAAACAAATTTATGACCAATATTCTCAAAAGTTTTTCGTAGCATCTAAACTAAACTTATCAAAAGACTCTTTAAAATTAGTAAGTTTTTTCATTAATTTCACCAACATCGTCTACTGATCTTTTACTTCTTTCATCAAGTTTTTCATAGACTTATGTTGTAAAATCTTTAACATGCTGTTTATGATTTCTCATAATTTTGTTTTAGTTCATTTAAAACATTTTAATAGGATCTTCTAATTGAATCATTACAACAACATCAAATGGATTAATTCCTTTACTAACACTGCTAATTCTTTTCCCTTTAAAATCTAAGGCATTTTTAACATTCGGATCATGTAAATCAACAATATCGATGTTTTCTGATAATTTTAGAGGTTTTAAAATTTGTTCTTTAACAACATCATGTTTGTCAATACCAGGTTCGAACACCGACAATTCTTTTTCTCATTAGCCAAACTAACATAATTCTTTTCAACTTTGATCGCTTCAGTAATTTTCATCAGCTTTTTCGATGTGAGACATTAAATTGGTAAATAATTTTTTTACACCATCATCAACTTCTTTTTCCAATGTTTTTATTTTATCAGCAACTTCATTTGAACTCATGAAATTTGCAAGTTTGTTATCATATTCTGCTTTAAAATCTTCAATCTCGACAGCAAACATATCTGAATCTGGAAGGTTTTGTAATACATTTTCTAACTTGTTATCAAACTCATTTCTCAAAACTATCAAAATTCAAACTATTATCTACATTTTGAATAATTTGTGTTCCAAATACGTCAAAAATATTTTGTGAATCCATATTTATTAAGCAATAATTTGTTAACAACTTCTTTAAAATCTTTACTATCACTCAGTTCATTCAACACAAAAACACATAAATGACCACAAATTGGGGGATCTTTATAGTCTTGAATCTGAGAATCATTGTAGTAAACGCTTGATTTTTTCAAATATTTAATCAATTCTATAGGTGGTTTGTCCTCAATTCTTCCATACGAATCAAAATAAAACGCAATCTTATCATTTTTATAATAACAAATCCAATGTGTTCCACTTCCCATAATCGAGTCTAAATTCACAATTCCACATTCAAATTTCTTAACTTTTTCAGGTAATGTATCTCTCATGAAGATTCCTCTAAAATGTTTAATATTTTTGCAGATTTCTTCCAATTCCCCCGAATGTTAAAGGTTTAAATTTTTTTTCAATGTTTGATTTCACGTAATTCAAAGTTTTTTCATCTTAATCCAGATCCTGTAACATCTTCCAACTCTTTATCTAACCAATTTAAAATGTTTCGAACAATAGGAATCACATCTCTTTTTTAACGATTGGAGCAGCTTTACGAACATAAGGAACAACATTTTTTAACAACTGGAATATTTTCTCCAAAATCTAATAAATCTTTCAAAAGTCCACCATTTTTAAGTTCTTTCAACTGATTATAAGAAAATTCTATTCTGGTTCCTTTATTGCTTTTCTTATGTTTTTCGAGTTTATTGTATTGTCTATTTGTTAAAAATATCTTATCTTCGCCATTTTTTAGTTGATCTATTTTAAATTGAATACTAACGGGTATTTTCTTCTTAAAAGCGGATTTTATTTTTTCTTTCTGATTTTTGCTGAAATTTACGTTTACCTCCATTTATATAGTTAAAATTTCAAGTTCTCTTCGATTCCCATTCCTAGTTTTCTCTTCAAAAACATTGCTCCAGCTGTTGGAAGCGCAACAAATCTTTCACCTAAACTAGCATCTTTTGATAAAAATCTATCCATTGCTTTATCTTGCAAAACTTTTATCTGCGATATGTCTGGAATTTGTGTCTCTATGTTTTGCATAAAAAATATCGTGTTCCATAGCAGCTTGATCTAATTTATTTATACCAGGATCTCCTCTTTTTAGTCTTTTTTCGAGTTTTGTGCCAGGCCCCAGATACTGATAAGTTGGTACGTGTAATTCAAAAGGTAAATTGTTGATAAAATCATTCAAAAGTCCACTACCCTCAATCATAGATGAACTTATTGCCGGCAAAACTCGTTTTAAATATTTAATATTATCAGGTTTTTCAATCATTTCATCAAGTTTGTTCGAAATAAAATCTTTAATCGCTTTCTTTTCGTTCAAAAAATTGTTTGTTTCCAGCCTTCTCTTGAGCATAAATATAATTAATAATTCCATCGAGTTTTGTCAAATCGTCGATATATCTGTACTCAATCTTATTATCATTGTATTTTCTCACACCTGATCCTTCGATTCGTTTTTCCCAAATTGGTTTAATCAAATTGAGATATTTTTTTACCTTTACTTGACTTTGGTTTCTTAGTTGATGGATCATTATTTTTGTAAATTGAATCAGATTTCCATAAAATTTCAGTATACTTTTTCAAGTCTTCTTCAGAATATAAACCGTCTTTTGGAACATCAGTGCCTGTTAATAATCTCCATAAACTTTGAGTTCCTTCATATGTTTTTTCATTAATAATGATATCATTATGCTCAAAATTCACGGGCAAATTTCCAATCATAAAACTTTTCTTTTTTCTGTCCCAATACAAACCAAATTTATCATCCTTTGCTCTAGGAAGAAATTTTTTACCAATTTCACCAATTATTATATCCGTTGTTCCAGGACTTATTGGTTCAACTATGGTAGAGTCTTCAATGATTCGAGGTCTAAATGGTGTTGAAGATGGGTAATTTTGGCAATTCAAACTCAGATTCTGGTATCGAAAATATCAGCAAATTGTCGTACAACTGGAACCAAATTCATCAAATTTTGATTATCGCTTAAAACATTTTCAATTTTGCCCTCAACATTTTTTATTGCAGATGTTACAGGTTGATTAATTTTTTGAATAAATTATTGTTCTTTTTCATCAATTCGAATCTGTTCTTTAAATTCTTTGATTAATTTCTTTTCTATTTGATCAAGTTTTTTTGCTTCTTCTGAAGTTACGTTCGCCATTTATTTAGGAAAATTTTAAACGTGGAACGTAAAACGTGAACACGAAACGTGAACACGGAACGTAAAACGTGAACGTGGAACGTGGAAACGTGAACACGAAACGTGAACACGGAACGTAAAACGTGAACGTGGAACGTGAAACACGAACGTGGAACGTGAAACACGAACGTGAAACACGAACGTAAAACATGAAACGTGAAACGTAAACACGAACGTGAAACATGAACGTGAAACACGAACGTGAAACACGAACGTGAAACACGAACGTAAAACATGAACGTGAAACGTAAACACGAACGTGAAACATGAACGTGAAACATGAACGTGGAAACATGAACGTGAACGTGGAACGTGAACGTGGAACGTAAAAAACGAGAATACGAAACGTAAAACGTGAACGTAAAAACATGAAAACAACTAGATTATCACACGTTTATATTGGAAAATTTATTCAAATATTTACCATTTTTAGGCTTCAAAGTTAGATTAATAGTTTAAAAATCCATAGTCTTCTTTCCAAATTTTATCACACAATTCATTAAAGTGGTTAAAACTCATATCAGATCCCACATAATTGTTGTAAATCTTTCTCGAATAGTGATCGTCTTGCTTAAAAACACACAACATATTCAAATTATTTCTAATAACTTGTTTATCAACCTTTGAAAAGCATTGGGAAAGATAGATACAAGATATGTTTTTGTGACGAGACATTACGAAATATTCCTTAATAACGTCCTGATTTTCCAAAATACAATCATCAAAAACGATTAACGAATTGGGTTTACATTCGCTTAACGGAACTATGTCCTCAGAAGCATTATAAAAATGTGATATTTTTTTGTTTAAGTTTTTCTCAATATTTTCAAATCTTTCTTGTAATTTTTTATAGGCGTCTTGTTCTAAAGATTTACTAAAAACATACAAATTGGAATAAGGAATCAACCTATTGTAGATAAAATTCAATAGTAAAGTTGTTTTTCCACATCCACTTGAACCAACAATTAACAATCTGATTGGTTGATCTTTCTTATTTTCTTCAAACGTTTGAAGTTTTATCTGATCTTTTTGCTTTAAAAATTTCTCCATTTAAATAGAAGATTTTCATCTTGAAGCAACGCTTGCGAAAATGAAGCTGTTCAAGTTGACTTCAGAAAGCTCTAAATTAGTTTTAAACTTGGAACATCCTATACACTTAGAGGAAGAATCAAATTATTTTATCGGTTTAAGCGGTTTTTTATTCTGACAATTTTGTAATAAAATATTAGTGAAAGTTCTCCTTATTGTATAGGATTTAGTGAGAAGAACATAACAAAATATTATGGTTTAAACAAAGGATATTATACTTTCGATCAAATAAAAAATTCCCTTAAAAATTATCTGAAAACATTCAAACAATCAGATAAATCTTTAAACTTTGACGAAAACAAGTTTGAAATGCAAAAAAATTATCTCTCTAATAAAATTCAAATAAAATCACCAGTAAGAATAATGTTTTCAGCAATTATTGTAGATTTGTTAGGGTTTGTTCAAGAAACTATTGAGCCAAATCAGGTATATTTAGGAAATAAAACGCCAAAATTTAGACCGTTCGATGTAATTGAAGTGCACTGCAATCTCGTTGAACCTAGTTTTGAAAATCATACCGAACATTTACACAAAGAATCTGAAATTTTGTACACTTTTTTCCCAAATGTTGCTTATGGATCAAAAATCAGTGAAAAAACCGAATGAAATCGATTATATTCCAATTAGATAAAATATGAAAAGAATTCAAAAAATCGTCTTAACTGTTCAAGACTCTGAGGGAAATTTATTAAATAATGAGAGTAAAACAACAATTTATTTAAGATTGATGAGAGGCGATTAGATTAAAATGACGATAATGACGAGAAAATAGCCCTTAAATGTATAAATCACCGGAGTCTATCCCATAGACCCCGAGAAAATATTCAAAAACATACGTTCTGACAAGGGTATCGAATCGCGACTCTTACAAACATTACATCCTAGTTCAATTTTTATTAATGAATCTGGACTTTACACTCAAATAATTGCTTGTTAAATTTTTTCTTTCTAAATGGAGTCAGTTGTGGATCTGCTCAATAACCAACTTACATTCGATAACACGAATATCTTAACTATTGTAGACGAAAACAATGTGATCTGGTTTAAAGCGAAAGATGTTGCAGAAATATTAGAATATGAAAACACTAGACAAGCAATCATATTAAACGTTGATGATGATGACAAAAATTCAATATTTTTACTTAAAAAACAAGGGTCTATTCGAATGGCCCCTTAACAATCTTCATCCCTGTACTGTTTTTATTAATGAACCAGGTCTCTCAAAATAAAAATTGCTTGTTAAATTTTTTCTATCTAAATGGAGTCAGTCATAGATCTAAGAAATAATCAACTAAAATTCAATAATAAAGAAATTTTAACAATTGTTGACGAAAATAATGAATTTTGGTTTAAGGCTAAAGATGTTGCAGAAATATTGGAATATAACAATACAGAAAAAGCGATTAGAAATAATGTCGATGAAGGTGACAAATCTCAATACTTTTATCTAAAAGATAAGGTAGCCCTCGAGGGCCACCTCGCAAATATTCACAAAGCTACTGAAAATTCATTAATGAATCAGGACTTTATTCGTTAATTTTAAGATCTCATAAAATAGAAGCAAAAAGCTTTCAACAATGGGTTACGAGAGATGTTTTACCAAGCATTCGTAAATTTGGTGTGTACAAACTTGAAAACAAGATTAAATATTTAGAGGACAAAGTTAAGCACTTGCAAATTAAAGATGAAATCAAAACGGAAATAATTGCAAAACAAAGTGTAAAAATTGACTTAATGAAACCAGATCTTGTTTGTAAAGATTTTGATAAGAAAAAACACCATGTTTTTGTGTTAATTAAGAAGAATCACATGTGGGAATATCCTTATTACGTTATCAGAGCTTAAAAGAGAGAAATACCGAAAAGATTGAAAGAACTTGAAATTGATTACCCAGAAATGGAAATTTTATTAAGACAAGGAGATCCAAATAGTATAAATCTCTACAACCAAATGAAAGAATCTTTGAATATTTTATACAACGGAAATCATTTTACTACAAATATGGCAGAATCTCGACTGATTTATAGAATATCTAAATTACACGATGAAAATGTTTCTAAATTTTACTAAAAACTCTCGATTTATTATATTTTGTTTGTAAATGTTTAGCATAACTAGGTAACCATTGTAGAATTCTTTTTTCATATTCACAAGGCATTTCGTTTTTTATAACTTTCGCTGAAAATTTTTTTAGCACAATCTTTGCAAAAAGCATCTTTTCTATCTTTACTATACTGCCAGTTATTAAATTCAGAAATATTTTTAATTTCTTTACAAAAGTAACACTTTTTCTCTTCTAAAGTTAATTTGTTCATTTTATCATATAATTCCTTACAATAACAGTCTTTTCTATTCTCTTCTTGACACTTTGTACATTTCTTTTGAGACTCCATTTATATAGAACAAATTATTACACGATGAAAATGTTAAACTCTTGAATTATGATATTTTGTTTGTAAATGTTTTTGATAATTATTTAACCATTTTATAGTTCTTCCACATTCACATTGAGTATCTTCATAATATAATCTATGGTGATTCTTCTTTACACAATCTTTACAATATGAGTCTTTCTTATCTCTACTATAGTGATCACTATTAAACTCTGAAATTTTTTTTAGTTTCTTTACATTTAAGACATTCTTTCTCTTCCAAAGTTAATTTTTCTATTTTATCATACAGCTCTTTATGATACTTCCTATAACAATCTTTACAATTATAAATAATTCCATCTTTTCTACTCTTATCTTTATAAAATTCTTCAAAACCTTTTAATTCTTTGCACATTGAACATTTCTTTTGGGCCTCCATTTATATAGAAAAAATCTTTGACTTTCTCAATTCATATTCATAAAACTTTCCGGTTATTTCTTCATTATTTAAATCTTTTATACTATAAGTTACAGGATCTGTGTTATTAATTTGATAAATCACAAAGATTTCTCTTGACCAATTGTTCTTATATTTGTTCGAAAATGTTTGTTTTTTACTAACAATTCTTACATGATCATTGACTTTAAATTTAGTTTTCGTGTGAATTTCTGGTGGAACATACTTAAAAACCGACTCTAATAACTCTTTTTCTGCATCTTTATCTACGTCTTTAGGCTTCATTTTGATTGTGCTATGAACAGTATCGTTATATTTCTTTACGATTTTTTGAAGAATATCGATCCATTTAAAGTTTTTATTAATCTCAAAAATTACTTTCATTCTCTCATTTTGAGTTCTGTTATATCTCTCTACAATACTTGATTTCTCTTCGTTTCCAGTATGATAAATCTTAATGTTGTATTTTCTCAAAACATCGTTAAATTCTTTATTTTTAAACTCTAAACCCTTATCTGTATGAAGTAAGTTTGGAGGTTTGTGATTGATCCTTATGGCATCTTTTACTATATCTTCGAAAGCTTTTGAAATATCCTTGCCGTTTTTTCTTTTGATAGCTCTTGACCAAGCATATTTTGAGAAAGTATCAATAACATTTAACATATACTTAAATCCATCATTTTGATCTGAATAGTTAGACATTATAACTAAATCTGCTGCCCATAAATCGTCAATTCCTAATGTTATAATTTTTCTCTTTTTAAACTTTTTTCGTACCGGTGCATGAATTTCTCTAGCTTCAATCTCGATTTCTTCCTTATTCTTAGATTCTTTCTTTACTTGTTTTTCATTTGGATTCTTTATAAATTTACTCTTATTTGTCTTACATTTTGAACATTTTGCTGCAATTCTATACAACCCGTTTTGAGTTTGAACGATTTTAGAATCTATATTTTTCGTTTTTTTCTTGCATTTGTGGCAGTGAATCAAATCATCTTCCATTTACATGTCAAAGTTTCCAAGTTTATTTAACTCATCTAATATATCAGATTTTGCTTCATTTTTATAGCCATAAGGTACTGTATCGATCTTATTTTCTAGAACGATTCTCTTATCATCTTTAGCGTTCAGTGCCAGCTTGTTTATGGTAACTGTGTACAATTCATGTTTATAGCTTTTTATTACAGTCATCTCCCTAAATTCTTCTTTATCTTCGAACAAACATCTCTTCAAGTTTTCGATATTTATTGTTTTTATTTACAACGCTTCTCTTAATTCCTTTACACCTAACTGGATTTTTGTCTAGATATTTGTACGAGTACATCTTTGATCTTAAACCACAAAATTCTTCTAATATCTCGCCGTTCAATTCGTCTTTGAATTTCCCTATTACCTTCTTATTTTTAGTAGTGAAACATTCATGATCTTTTGGATAATCACTTGTATCAAAGTCATCTATATTTTCTTTAATAATTTTAAAAGGATCTCGTTTCAATTCTAGAAAATAACTGTCTGTATCCATGTAACACAGATTCAAATCTGGATCAAAACTTCTTTAATTTGTTGTAATAAAACTCGTACATTAGCAATTTTGAGAGGTCGAGAACTGAAAATCCTATGTAAATCGGTTTGTTAAATTTAAACCTTTTGTTTGTACATGTGACTCGCTATACAGTTGTCGTCAAAGATGTTAAAGCATTTGAAATTTGTTTTCTTAGCTTGTTTCATTGAAAATTCTTCATTTCCAAGCTTAATATCACATCTGTTTCTCACATTTTCCATAGATTTTTCCAAAAACTGAGTTGTTCATCAGCTTATAAAAGTCCTTTTCAAAGTCGCTTGTAGCTTTGGTTCTCATGTTTGTGTTAAAATCAATGTATTCTTTCATAAAAGGCTTCTGATCGAATGCAATAACTCTATTCACATGTTTCAAAATCATACCTTGTTCCAAATAGAACTTCAAATTTCTCGAATGAACAACGTATTCAGTTTTATCCAGTAGAGTTGTGCAAAGTTTGTTTTTAAAATGTTCTGAAGCAAGAGGTAAATCCTTGTGATGTTCGTGTAAATTTGTTGGATATCCAAGATCGACTTCAAGAATATAGCCATAGTTTTCGTCACCAGTGAGTTCCAAAATTGTTTCTTGCCACTCTTCTTTTGTATACGTTTTTAGGATCCATCCACTTGATATCACTAAACGGCAGTTTTTGCATAAGACCATACCCATAAAGGTTGTTTGCATCGAGATAGAGTAAATAGTTTTCGGGCTTTGTCTTATCAAAATATTTTAAATATTTGTTATTTGCTTTCACATATCGTTTTATACACTGAGAAATGCCTCCGCGAATACCTTTTTCGATCATCAAATACATATCGTAATCGTGTATCAGTTGAAGCTCGATTTTAGTTAATTTTAACATAGCATCCCAAGCAAGACTAGGAGCAGTCAGATAGTGTGCTGGATCAAGCTTATAGCAATTCAAACAAATATTCCTAAAATTTTCAAAGATATCAGCGTGCAATAAAACATCTTGAATGTTGTACAAATCAGAATAATTTCCCAGATTTTTCTCTTTTAATTTGTTCCAAACATTTAAGTAGTGTTGATAATCTTTCTCAGATATGCTCTCATCTGTCAAGAGTGAATAGAAATCTTGAATTTTCAGCTCTTCTTTGTAATCAAGTTTTTCAATACTATCGATAAATTCATAGGGAAATATTCCTTTTCCAGACAATATTTTAAAAATCTCTTCGTCGTCATTTGGCTGTCTTTCTATAATCTCATTCAATATTCTTCCATCCTGTATAAAATGATTTGTATGTTTGAAGTCTTCTTTCTTTAGATTTTTAGCTAACTTTTCTATAGACGAGGCCATGAATCTGAACGTGTCTACAAACGAAAACTTGATGAACTTTCTAGGTTTGTCACCATCAAATTCATACCCGTATCCAGAATTTACAGAGTAATTTATATATCGTTCATCGGTGTTTGCAATCAAATCAACATTACCGTATTGTTTTGCCAATTCTTTTATGTACAAATGCGTATCGTAATTAGACATATTGTGACAGAAAACGGGAATATTCTGAGGAAAATTTCAAATTCAGATTACAAATTCTATGAGCTGCACCTCGAAATTTTCCAGTCAAATGACAGTGATCTCTGCATTTTTTGAATGCATCATAAGCAGAACTCCAATTATCTGGTAAAAACCCTAAAGTTTTTTCAGTGTCTTGATACGATATTTCTTCACAAATGTGGCAAAGATTTGAATTTTGATACGAAATTTCTTCTTCGTCAGTCAATTTCATGGGCTTCATGTTCTTTGAATTATATTTTTTAGCTATGTACTTCGATAATTTATTGAGTTCTTCAAACAATTTTGCAGGAACGTTCGGCAACTCTTCTTCATTTTTTGCTCGATAACATATCGGCTTGTACATACGATTGGTCACATTAGACACTAAATATAGAGTAAAACCATAAGGAATATGCTTCTGAATCTTGGTTGTAGTCGATTTTTGCGGATTGTTTTTGCATGTGGGAATCTTCTCTAATATGCTTTCAAAATCCATATAAATAACGTACGGATGGCTAAATTTCTTTTGGTAATTGGTAAATTTAGTTGTTTGACCCGGAAACGGCATAATTGGCTTGCAAACTTCATGTTGCTTACAAATTTCTAAATGATCTGATAAAGCACTATATTTGTAGAAATGGCTTAAACATCTTCGACACAAGAACGTCTTGTGAGCATTTTTTGATATCTGTGAACTCGCTAATCTACTTAAATCTGTTATCAAAACATAATGGGATTTATCATCTTGTTTAACATACAATAAATCAACTTCTAACTTGGCGTCATAAACTTCTGAAATTTGCAACGGTACTATGTGTAGTTTTTCATCAAAAGTATAGACATTTACAGACATTTTCGGATACTTGTACTTTGCTTTGCTGCTTCGTTTTTCAAATAATTGTATATCTTTTAAAGACATAGGATAGTCGAATCCAGAAAATATCTCATCGTTCACGAATTTTTCGTATTGTTTTGCTCTGTCAACATGAGTCTCGGGTTTTTCAATAGCGCATCGGATAGAGTAAATAAAGCAATAATCATCTTTATTTTTGATATTTACACAAGCTTTTTTATCTTTGATTTCCTTTGGTAAATCGATATATGATCCTGCGTTCATAAATTCATGTTTATTAAGGCTCAAAACTAGTTGTTTACAACTTTTAAATGTCCATCCGGAACCTTTATTTGGATTATTCGTTTGTTCTCGATGTGTTAATTTATTAAATTGCTTAGTAATAAAGTCGTTTACGTCAAAGATTTCGTCTGCTTTGATAGTAAAATACATTAGACATGTTTGCGGTTCACCATTCACTAAAGTTCGTTCGTATTCACATTCCAAAGAGAGATAGCCCTTCATATTTTTAACATTTTCTTGAAATTTCTCGATTAAACTTTTAATTTCTGACCGCATAATTGAAAGATATTTGTAAATTGACATGGAATTGTCGTTCAAGTTTGTTAAAATGTATTGCTTGAAAAGACCGTGTATTGAGGATAAAACTTCTACATCAATGATATTTTCGGATTTTACTTTAAGAGTTTTATCAATTTCTTCGATCATTTCAGACTTAGTTTTATCGTTTGTTTCTAAGGACAATTTTTCAGCGATTGATTGAATTTTTTCATCATTAAATAGATTGAGATCTTTTTTATCTTCCTTAAAGCTTTTCTTTAATTCACGCAATTTTTCTATATTGTACATCTTTTCGTGACCATCGATTTGATTCTCTTTAGCCCAAGTCCTCAAATAATTTAGTTCTTTATTATAAATTTCTTTGTTCTTCAAATGATTTTTCGAATTGTAATGACGAGTATAGTGATGTTCAAAAATGTCTTTTTTGCAGTATGGGCACTCTATCTTTTTCCGCTCCATATTTAAAGAGCAAAAAATTTGTAAACTAAAATTTTGAGAAGTGGTGATTTTTGTGACAACTTGACACAAATCAGCACAATTTTCTGGTCAAATGTTTTCAGATTGTTCTATTTAAAGAGCAAAAATTTGTAAAATTAAATTTTGAGAAGTAGTGATTTTTGACACAAATCAGCACAATTTCTGGTCAAATGTTTTCAGATTGTTCTATTTGTTATAGAAAAATCTTTTAACTAAATTTAGTTAAAAGATTTTTCTATAATAAATGGCAGCGCTGTTACAAGAGTTGAATAAGGTTGGTGAACTAAGATTCAAAGAATATAAGAAGTTAAATGAATTGGAAGAAAGGAAGAAACATAGAATCTTGAATTTGGAGAAAATGAAAGATAAATTCGGGTTTACAATAATTGCCGAGTTGGAAGATTGTAAAGTACACTTACCGAACAGATTTTTGACTGTTTTAGATGAGAAAAAGATTAAAGAATTAAACAAAAAATGAAAAATTACACTTGATTGTTACTGGAAAGAAGACTATAAAAGATAAAGACTGTGTTACAATTAACTTTGTAGAATAAAGATTTTTTATTAAGATTTTTTGATTTTTTCATTAAAACAGCTTATAAATGTAGAAGCAAACATTGAACAGTAAAACAGCTAAAGATTCGGTTATTTAACATTCGTGCTTTCCTGTTAGATTTTATTAGATTTGTTTATGGTTCAATGGACAGTATTTTAAATTGATTTTCTGTCTGTCCCAAAAGTGGTCTAGAACCGGCATATTCATATCTACTTATATATATATATATATATAGTTTATACTATACGTGTTATTGAAGGTGATAATCTGTAACACGATCAAGAAAATATAACACTCTTTTGAGTGCATTAATTTTAACTTAGCCTATGATGATAGATAAATGTAGTAGATAATTTATTAAAACACAAAAATATATAAACAAATTGAAATACGCTAACAACTAATTTTGAAAATATTTTCCAACTCATAATTTTAATACATAAAATAAATATATTTCTATATAGACAACGTTTCACAATTAGGAGTACAACATTTTAATTTACTCACGTAAATAAGAATTGAACAGAGTTCACGTACACTTCCTACGTCATAAATTATACAATGAGTCTTTTACATTATATACAAATTCATCGCTAATTAATAATTTCCTAGAATGTTTAAAGTTAAATTTTTATGTATCAAAAGGTTTTAATTTTATAAATTTATAATGGAGAATACTTTATTGCTAGGTTTGCAATATAAGTATTTAGTTCTGGTAACTAAATGAAATTGTGTTCCGTTTCGGCGCCGATGGTTCTACAGCTGTTAGTACTCCTATAATTAAAAGTGGTTTGTTAGCTTTCTTTACATGTCCGCATGTTAGGACCCAAGCACCGTGAAGATAAATACCGACAGACAAGTTATGTAAACCACTTTTGAAATGAAAATTTACGTGCTGCAGTGTTTATTGGGTTGAATAAAACAACAAAACTCTGGAGCAGTTTAAATCTCTGTAAATTAAATTTATTTACATTAATAGTCATATGTTTACTAACATACTTAGGTATGTAAATACAAATATACTAAAAGCTCTAATAAAATGTTATTTATTGAGTTCCAGGAAAGAATATAATACATTTTAACATCCACCAAATAATTATAGGTAGGTAAATAGAAATGGACCACATTTAATGCAGTAATACATATATAATATATCCAACAGCTTAACATAAAGATTCTGATTAATACTTGACAGCAATGCTAAAAACATGTCATTATTTAGATAACAGTTCGTGTTATAATGCTACATTAAAAAGCTATCAACAATACGTTTTACTGATTTATTTTTATGGTTTCATGGTCTGTTACTTTCAAGTAAATCATGCAATTGATTACCTAACCGATTTTGCTTTTTTGGAACTTGAGAATATTAATTTAAAATTCTTAAAATAGCATCCTACTCTGGTAAAATTTAGTTTGTTTTATGTATGAGCCTGTATATCAAACAAAGGATAGCAGTAAAAATGATAGTAATAAAAACATTCTATTAGAATAAAAATGAAGAGCCTGCTTAAGAAATAAAAGCCTTGTGTAGTCAAACAACTAACATTTTTTCAGGGAAGCCTTGTGTAATATGTACACACACATCATCAGCACATACTGGGTACACATCGTATCACTCTAAATAACTCTATCAGTAATATGCGGCTCCACTTCGACACAGTAGGACCTATAACATAGACCACATAAATGCATAAATAGATATAGCAAGGATTTAATACGTAATCAAAGGTTAATACGAGTTATAGTAGGTTCGGGAAACGATAATGAAATTATCTAACAAATATCTAAAGGACTAAAGACTTATTTTATTAATTGAAGGGAAACTAAACGGGTAAAAGTATTCTAAAATAATATGAGTGTTATAATACTAAATTTTAAAGTATTAATGTATACACATTTGTAATCTACAATTTATTATATCTATATATCCCTACTGATAAGTACATCCTTAGTTAGGCCCTAGTCTTGAACATTTGTGGTCGATTGATGATATATAAATATAGTAGATATTTTATTGCAACACAAAAAGATAGAAAGAAAATTGAAATATGCCAACAACAAATTTTGGAAAATTTTCCAAGTTTTAATTTTAGTACAGAAAATAAATATATTTCTGTATGGACAACATTTCACAATTAGGAGTATAAAAATTTAATTTAATTTCATTTCATTGTAGCGTAAAGCTCTTAACGAAGTATTATATAAACGATGTTTAACTGGTGTTCTTTGATAATTTTTACAGTCATTCTATCGGTTATAAAATTAAGTAGGATAAGAATCAGTTCTCTCAACGAATTTTATAAAAATTATTGTTTTGTAGGTAATTTGCTTTTACTGTGCTTAATGGCGTTCTTTTCTTTGGAATACTAGAAGTTGAATAATTTTTTCAAACTAGAGCATTGTTATGATGAGTAATATTCCAAATTTAATCTGAAACAGTTGCAAATTAATTAATAATATCGGCAAATAAAGACATAGTAAGCCTAAATTTCCAGATCATAACAACTCAATATTAAAGAAATAATGACAATGAAAATTCTCGCGTAGGATGACGTTAGGGCTGAAATTGGTACAATATCGGTTAATAATATCATATCACTAGTAACTTTATAAGATATTGTAATTGGTTAAGAATATCTGGGAATCTGGTAATGAGTTAAAATGATATATTTTATACACACTCATAGATAGTTATGTTAATTAATATTTGCTAATATTCTGTATTTTAATTCTGTTTTACTCTTTGGAATTGTGGATAACCGAATATTTGACTCATGGTTCCAGGGACGAAATATTCTGCGTGAGATTTGGAACTATTACTCATTTTACACCAATTTAGATATTTAATTCTAATGTTTTATAAATAAGATATAAAACTGTAAACAAGTCCCCACTATAAGTGTATTACGGAGTTAGAGAGGACTCGCACGAACAATAACTGCGTTTATCGCTTTTTCACACGGTTGGTTTTATTGCAGATGAAAGGCGCCTTTGATATGACTATAAATGCTTCCACTGTCATTTCGTTCAAAGGGGCCTTTATCTTGGGATCAACTTATAAAGTGACTTTTTTTAAATTTTTGAAATCCTTTTTTAAAATTTTTATTTAATACTTGCTGAGCACCATCTATGCTACAGTATCCTACCCGTTTGCGTCTAATTGGCCAAAATAAATAATTAATGATTTATAATTACAATAGGAAAGATTATGGCATACTTAACGGTAATCTGGCACACAATAATGCATCTGTAAACACTAAATAAAAAAGAACAGACAAACACACATTGAATATTTTGCTGCATATCGTGCATTAAGCTTCAATAAAGTTTAGCCAATTATCATTTTACGATTTATTTCACAACTGAAAATTAACCGTTTATAAGAGAATCATAAGCTACCCAAATAGAAAATATATACGAATGAACTAAATAAAATATGATCAGATAGAGTATTTTAACCATGTAGCTCTCTATAAATTATAATACGATGTTGCTGTATGTATATTCGGAGTAAATCAAATTAATTAATAAAAGTACGTAATTTTACCAGCATACACGATATAAGCTATTGGAATGAATTCAAGTTGATATATTTACTTTGGTATTGTCTTCACAGCTCTACGCAGGAAGCTAAAGCGTAAAAGAGTAGAAAAAGGAGTGGCTCTAGCCTTGTACCGAATGGAGAAAACACATAGGGCTGGATACTGCTGAGGTCGTAGTAATGAATACTCGATTTGAAAAGTTAACTTTTATGTTAAATTGTGGCAAATAAACATAAACATAAAATATGTGTCATGTACTTCTAGGTATTAAAAATAAAATAATGCATTGCCACGTTGCTGTCAAATAGAGGGATAAAGTACTATATTATATCATGGATGTGGGCCTAATGGTACAAATGTTCTATGGGAATTTTGCATATGGACTTAATAATTATTTAAAACTTTAAATTGACTTCCCTTCACGTAGATGTCGACTCACAAGCGCGGCGTCAGCATCTTGGCTTGAAATTGAAGTCTAGAAATCGGAGTTTAAATCAAATTCAAAGACTCGTTTGAACTCGCCTAAAGCAAAATCACGACGATATTAGCCATTTATCGAGACGACTTAAAATTAATGATAACGTGATCTCGTCAGAAAGACATCACCGCACTATTATAAATATTCATCTGCCAAATAAAACATCAACCAAGGTAAGTTACTTTAATATTTACAGTTTTACTTTATATTACATTCAAAATTAGATATCAGGCATGAGGGCTAATTTTTAATAGGAAAAAATAAATTTTACCTATGGACAAGGTGCGCGAGATATTACTCGGCAGCAGGAACGGCATCTACAAAGTTCACGAGAGAAAAAAAAATACGCCAATTAGGTTAGTAATCCGCCAAGAATTTAGTTCCAAGAACTTTTTATGTAACTTATATTAAGCAGTAACGAGTAGCAAGGTTGCGAAAAAATGTTTTATATAAAGTGCAACTAAATGACTTAATTTTAAACTACCAACCTTGTAGAGAATTCTTAGTCTTACAATAACATATTCGATTGAACACAACCTTCAAAGTCAAACAGAAATATAAATGGTTCCAATATACAATGAAATACAAGCAAATCTATAGTAGGTAATTATATTTGTAATGAGTTTATCACCAGAAAACCATTATATTTCCATCGCTAGAGTTCAACCAATAATTTACCTATACTAAGATTATAGCCCAGAGACAAAGACTACACCTAAGCTAGTTTTCTGTAAATAGATAGAAAGTTTGTAATAAGAAATTAATTGATTGTCATTTACGTTTGTTAATGTAGGGGTCGGCAGAGGAGGTTATCGGAAATAATATTTTTTTCTAAAATCTCACTTTTTTAGCTAGGCACATTTAAAACCATCTATATCAGAATTGTACAATAGGATTTCAGATATTGTCCATGTTCCTTATGATCAGCCTGCAAAACCTTCAGAACTAACAAGAACTAGCAATGAACCTACCACACACTAAACAGATAAACATTATGTAACATTATGCAAATATGTCTGAAATATATAATCCTTTCAAATTATCCAACGTTAATAAGAAACTTGAAACGATTTGTCAGGTACATAAATAACCGCTGCATCAGCGTTAGACTGCGGTAAAGAACCTGAAAGTTGGAAATTTTAACCAAAATGTTAGCCTATTTAGAGTTGGATAAAGTTGTTATAACTGTCATGCCTGGCGGTTAGTTTTAAGAGTACAGAGGAAGTAAAGTTATGACGTGATAAATATAATTTTTTATGCATTTAACCTCGTGACACCCTTTCATCTCCAACCCAACTCAAATTACAGTGGTTGTTTCTTTCTTAGGAGATTCCCCTAAAAACTAGATTTTGTGTGTATACATTACAAATTCGTCCTCTGATCCTGGACTAATATTCGCACATTTAATGTAATAAGTTATGTAAGTAAGTTAATAAGTTATATAATAATGTAAAAAGTTGTTTCAATATTCCTAAAATAATAAAAAGCTAAGAGAAACTATTGATCATCCATTCTCAATAGTAAATTGGATAAAGTCAACAAAGGAAATTTGGTTAATCCATATTCATGTGGTTGTGTTGTAACAACAGTAATCTGTCATGTAGATGTTAACTGGCACAATAAGTCCGGTGTACGCGGATGATAGAGTATTACACGCTGTGGTCTGTCAGATATAATGACACGTGGTATGATTTATCTACAACTATTACATCGATAACATGTGATGTATTCACGATGTACACGGCGTTGGTAACTCTATGACACATATAACCTGTGTGCAGTTTATTCCTCAGCAATAATAGTGAACAACAGAAGCAATAAAGGTTTATAAAATATGTGACAGTTAAAATGTGCTATTATGATGCTATTGTTAATATGCTAAGTGAAGTGTTTAAGGAGTAGAACTGTCTTGGCCAGTAACATCAGTAGATACTGATCTCTCAAATAATGAAGAAAAACAAGTAATAAATTACAATTGAAAATTTATAAATTATCCATAATATGCTCTACAGGTAAACTGGCTGACTTAATGAGATGCTGAATCTCGTCCTTTATAGGCATAAGTAATGGCGAAAAACAAGTGCGATATTACAAATGAAAATTTATAATTGACTTTAGTATGGTCTGGCGTTCGACTGACTGAAGGTCACTTATAGTTTAACCACTTGCAATGGTCGCAATCGAACTCCTGAAATTCACTTACTTTATAACGTATTACTGAACGCATGCAGCCGTAAGTGAAATACGGCAGTGTACAAAATTGTTGAAATAATAATACAAACTAGATATCGTAATATTATATGTTTTGTTCCTTAGATATAGAATGCTTTAATACTTTTTAATATTTATTAATAACAACAGTCTGGGGCGTGGTTTACGGTTTTAATGTAAGGTAAATGTTATCCTTCATATCCTCCACATGCTCGCCTAGGGTTTAGTTATTTAAGGAGAGTAATTTTAAACCCACACTATAAGTTGTATTTGTTTCTACATTTCAATTTTATCAATTTTTAAATAATTTAAATTTATTGTTATTATAGTATTAATTAATACTATTTAATAATTTTAAGTTTACCGTCGCCAAACGAGATAATTAATTATAATATATAAAATGTTCTATAGATTCTATAAATGTGGTGTAAATAAATATTCAATGAAGAGTGGAATTAACGATATACATTTAACCATTTGTTGAGTAATTTTCTTGTCCTCATTCAACTGTTGTGAAAAAACCAATCGATAAATTGTATACGAAGTAAGAAGATTTTTCTATCACATGTATACAAATTATTACGAGACATCTGTGGACAAGGCCGTGGAAAATGTTTTGGATTAAACACGATTTATACATAACTACTTTCCATATAAAGTATATTTAAATAATATTAATCAATTGCTAATTGCTCTGAAACTCTGTTATTAGGAAATATTTTCGTATACAAAATAGAAAATTTCATAAATATACAATAAATAGAAAAATACATCTAATTACAAAAAGTTTACAATGTTAATACTGTAGAAAATAACCAATACAATAATATGTACGTTCAATTTTCCAAAAAAACTAAAATTATACAAATGTTGATTGTCCAATCAAGTTCATTGAACTAATAATGAGAAGAGCACATCTCTACGCAAAGGATAATCCGTACACAATACACAGACATTGTCTCTGTCACAATACCAACTAAATCCACAGACAATAGGCTTGTATGAGGCAGCCTTATAAAGTTCAATAGATTAACTCGATAACATTTGGTAGAAGGAAGGGACGACTAGAACTCCAAGCGCTGTACAGTATCAACTGATCCACCCACCTACAGCTCTGCTGACGTAGCCTCCTCCAGGCAACAATAAAGCTCTGCAATGTTTTAGTGACTATTTACTGGAGACAATAAACTGGTCGGATGAATGCTTGAAAAGAAATGCTCTGTTTTGCGTTTTTCCTCATGATATATTAAGGAAATAATGAATTCTTGTGGACTTGCTTTAACACAATATTAAAAATATTTATAGGATAGGAAATTTGCAAAATTCTCAAGTGTCATAGCTGAACTTACATAAACATGTCGAAAATATTTTTTGACTTGAAAAGAAAAAAGTGAGAAGTTTTTAGTGGATTTATAACGTTAATACACAAGTCGCAGGAAAGTAATAATGATATTATATGATTAGTTGGTTGGAATTTTCCACAATTAATTCTGCTGTGATCCTGTGTTTGATAACGAAGGACATTTAGTGATCCCTTCACGGAGGAAGAATTGTATACCTCTATAGTACCACCACTTATGGAAATCCTTTATATTTCTCTGTGAGTGGAAGTACCGTATAGTACTCGTTGGGAGGACAGCTGTATTACTACATTCCATATGTCAGTATCTAAAGTACACAAAGCAGCAAAAGTGGTTGTGAAAAACTAGTTTTTCCCTTGATGTCCACCTCTAAAGTTTGATCTTATTGGTTAACTTGGCCATACCTAACGTATAACGTCGATACCAATTTCTGTAAAAACTCCTGCTTAATGTGCTAATACGTAAATAAATACTTGCTACATATAGAATTACTTACTTAAACGTAGCATTAAGTAGATAAAAATACACTTAATAAGGTACTTTCTTTGTTTAAAATATTAATAGTCTAACTGTTTATAAATTTAGAGTATTCTTATAAGCTCAGACAATTATAACCGATAAACAGTCTTTCGTCCAAGTATTTCTCAAGGTCAGTCTAGAGAGTAAATATTTGTTGTAAATGATAAACCAGTGGAGATTAATACGAAATAAAGTTAACGTGCACTGTGGCCATAAACGTCACAAAAGGACGATATAGACCCTGCTTGACTGCCGTATGTTATCCCTCTGTCATACAATATTACAGATGTGACTCTCAAACACAGTTTACATAAATATGTGTAGTAAATAGACAAACCAGTAGAGATTAATAGGCCATGATTTTAATGTGCTCTGTAGCTATAAACATCACAAAAGTACGATATAGACCCTGCATGACAGCCCTATGTATTCCCTGTATCATACAATATCACAGACGTGACTCTCAAGAACAGTTTACAGAAATATGTGTAGTAAATAGAGAAACCAGTAGAGATTAATAGGCCATGATGTTAATGTGCTCTGTAGCCATAAACATCACAAAAGTACGATATAGACCCTGCATGACTGCCCTATGTATTCCCTGTATCATACAATATCACAGACGTGACTCTCAAGCACAGTTTACAGGAATATGTGTAGTTAATATGGAAACCAATTGAGTTTAATACGCAATGAAGTTAATGTGCTCTGTAGCCTTAAACCTCACAAGAGCACGGTATAGACCCTGCTTGACTGCCCTATGTATTCCCTGTATCATACAATATCACAGACGTGACTCTCAAGCACAGTTTACAGAAATATGTGTAGTAAATAGAGAAACCAGAAGAGATTAATAGACCATGATGTTAATGTGCTCTGTAGCCATAAACATCACAAAAGTACGATATAGACCGTGCATGACTGCCCTATGTATTCCCTGTATCATACAATATCACAGACGTGTCTCTCAAGCACAGTTTACAGGAATGTGAGTAGTAAATAGATAAACCAGTAGAGATTAATAGGCCACGATGTTAATGTGCTCTGTAGCCCTGCATGACTGCCCTATGTATTCCCTGTATCATACAATATCACAGATGTGACTCTCAAACACAGTTTAAAGGAATATGTGTAGTTAATATAGAAACCAGTTGAGTTTAATACGCCATGTGGGTAATGTGCTCTGTAGCCATAAACATCACAAGAGCACGATATATACCCTGGTTGACCGATATACGTTATCGCTTTGCCATAAAATATCACAGATGTAACTCTCAAACATAGTTTAAAGGAATATGTGTAGTTAATATAGAAACCAGTTCAGTTTAATACACCATGAGGGTAATGTGCTCTGTAGCCATAAACATCACAAGAGCACGATATATATACCCTGGTTGACCGATATACGTTATCGCTCTGCCATACAATATCACAGATGTGACTCTCAAACACAGTTTAAAGGAGTAAGTGTAATAAATAGAGAAGCCATTGGAGTTTAATACGCCATGAAGTTATGTGCTCTGTTTCCATAAACCTCAAAAGAGCACGATATAGACCCTGATTGACTGCCCTATGTATTCCCTGTATCATACAATAGCACAGTTGTGACTCTCAAGCACAGTTTGCAGGACTATGTGTTGTAAATAGAGAAACCAGTGGAGTTTAATACGCCATGAAGTTAATGTGCTCTGTTGCCATAAACCTCACAAGAGCATGATATAGACCCTGGTTGACTGATGTATGTTATCGCTCTGCCATACTATACCACAGATGTGACTCTCAAGCACAGTTTTAAGGAATATGTGTAGTTAATATAGAAACCAGTTGAGTTTAATACGCTATGAAGTTAATGTGCTCTGTAGCCATAAACCTCACAAGAGGACGGTATAGACCCTGCTTGACTGATGTACGTTAACGCTCTGCCATACAATATCACAGATGTGACTCTCAAACACAGTTTAAAGGAGTATGTGTAGTAAATAGAGAAGCCATTGGAGTTTAATACGCCATGAAGTTATGTGCTCTGTTTCCATAAACCTCACAAGAGCACGATATAGACCCTGATTGACTGCCCTATGTATTCCCTGTATCATACAATAGCATAGTTTGACTCTCAAGCACAGTTTACAGGTCTATGTGTAGTAAATAGAGAAACCAGTGGAGTTTAATACGCCATGAAGTTAATGTGCTCTGTTGCCATAAACCTCACAAGAGTACGATATAGACCCTGGTTGACTGATGTATGTTATCGCTCTGCCATACTATATCACAGATGTGACTTTTTCAATTTGCGAATAATATTGTTTCATGCATCTAAGGCAAGCTAACGTGAACAATTTATTGTTTAACTCCAACTTCCTGCATCTAACATTGACTCCATAGAAATGAATTTTGTATAGCAATTCAAATTTTACGAGTAGTATTGGTCTGATAAAATATTTTCAGTGGATTTACTAGCAGAATGTATCTATGCATGTCAATGTTAGGAATTCCATCTTGAAAACATGCTCGATAATAGGGATAACTATAATGACCGTAATTATGTTGTATTTAAATAAATGTATAGATTATAACAACACAACTAATTTTTGGACGATGGAGACTGTGAGAGTAAGTTATTGATGGTCTTTGGTATTTTGTAATGTATTATAATACAAAAATTGATTTTAACACGTCTTCCTTACAAATAGATTTGTGTACTGAACCCATACTTAGCTGATTCAAAGAAATGTATTTATAATAGAACCTAGTTTGTTTTTAAATTTATTAAAACACTGAGTATTATTCACAAATAAGCGAACTAGAACTTCCTGTGTCATCCGGTAGTTTATATTCGGCCGGAAGAACTTCTTTAGCTTTAACAAACACACCTCCTTTTAATAATATATTATATCACGAGTAAAGTAAAGTTTAACAAATTAAATATATAAATTTATACATATTTATAGCGTCCTCTGCCGATCATTCTATAAATATAAACAAAGTATAAGAGAACTTTGTACGTTTATTATAATAGTAAGTTATATTAAACAATTATAACATCGCTATGAAAGCTGATGATTAGGACCAAAAATAGCCAACTATCATGAAGCATTATTAAAAAGTATATAATATATAATCAAATTATGACATGATTCATCAAGGTTTTTGTTCATACTTATTGTTATATTATAACAAATGACGTGCACATTTCTTTACCTAGTTTTTAATATATATCTTAAATATTGGGAATTGAATATGGATATGTACTAGAGGGGTAGTTTAACCAATCGTAACTTCTAGAAGATACTTAGTTGCTGTCACGATTGTATGAAATGGTCAGCTGATCATTATTCACGTGTCATATATCAGAAAAACCGTTCTGAGGACGTCATTGATTCTGGTAGAAATATGGGTAAATACAGGATAATGGACCTTGCCTTAGTGGGCTAGTATTTCTACCGATCGTAATTTCTAGAAGACATTCAGTTATGATCGCGATTGACTGAAATGTCAGCTGATCATTAGTCACTTATCGTAGGTCATATAAATCATTCTGATCACGTTGTTAATTCTAGGGTATGATACCAACTATTCTGCTTTATAGCTGAGGATCTTCCTAATGGGAAAACATGTACACATTAAATACTAAAATGAACCTAAAACTGTCTGCCGGAGAATCATTTAGTTTGATAGTCGAACAGCCTTTGTTACAATTATTTACTCATTTCACGATCTTGTAATCAGAGCTGTACTACTATCTACTTAGAATACATATTTGTAAAACATTACTGAAAATGTGGTCGAGCTGCAAACACTTCTCTTGCACCTGAAAGCTTTGTTATATGTATATTATAGTGATGTATCAATAAGATGGATTAACGTTAGTAAATTGCATCCTCCTAAAGTTTCTGAATTTAATCTCTACACTCTTGCGTTTCAAACGTGATATTGACTTTACTAAAAAGTCTTATAATTACACCTATCATTAGTAACAATATGCATTGTTGGCTCATGCCAAATCAGGTCTATTGAAATGATTGAAGAAATATAGTTTATTGTTTTGAAATGCTATTAAAAGATCCTAAGTGTTGTTGTTAGCCTAAAAACGTGTGCCAGATATGTGAGAGTAAGAGCCTTGTTTTTGAGACAAAAAGGCAACTTGTTGGAGGCCTCAGTTCCTAGTAAGAAATTATCGCGTAGCCCCCGGACAACTGACTAATTGTACGTCTCCGTGGAGCGGCTTAACTTAAACTTAAAGTAGCATTGTTGGTTAATACATATTATCCTCTTCTAATAGCAAAATTACAAAACTATAAGGTATACCTAATGAATAACTAAACCTTTCAGTGAAAATTCATTGTAATCTTTCTGTAAATATTAATATAAAAATTTACTGTAATGTGAGATGATTTCAGTGGTAGGTAAAATATTTACATGCATTACTTCATTTTGTCATCATTAGAGGTCTGTTCAGTAACAACCTTAGAGAAAAGCGCAATTTCCCCAAATCTAAGATCCCACTCCTACACATTGGGTCGGTAATCTGAAACAAATTAAATTACAGTCAATGTTACTTTAGCTCACGTCATCCCGCCTCTTTTTCAACAACCGATAAACTACATAAAAAACTCGATAATTTTTAGTCTAGTTCAGTTTTGTCCTTTGACTCGTATTTAGTAAACTTGAAGTACTTTAAAATTCCCTACGTTACAAAGGGCTGACACTATATTGTACCAGGTTAAAATTAACGTACACATAACAAGAATGAAAAACTAAGATACAAATAAGAACAGGAATGTGTGTGACCCGTAAAGGGTTGAAATTATCTTGAAATCTCGCATGAAGGCTAATCCTAGCACTCATCCACACTATATCATTAGTGTTTATCACTAGGAAAGATACCAAACTTCTACTTTAGGGTTCCTTCCTCTAGGCGTATTATGTGAATAAATTAAGGTATACAACTGCAGAATTGGTAACGACATACAGAGATAAGTAGCTTTTGTATATTAGTTCTGTATATCTTTTTTTAAGTACCCTATATATTATAGAGTATATTGAGAAAAACCTAATACGCAAAAAAATTGGATGGAACTACTTGAAGAATGCTGTCAATCATTAAAGTATTTTAAGATGAATTTATATTAAATTAAATACACTCTGAACAAGATATGTATATATATTTTTGTTTTTTTTTTTAACTAAATGTAAAGAATTGTAGTAATATAAAAACGAGAGAGGAAAATTACAACGGGAATTTCACTCGAGCTTTCTGTGAGGCTACAAGCTGATGTTCATAAAAAAATACATTATTTATCATGTGAGCAAACACTACGTTATTCGAATCCCTTAGTAAATAATGTCGAGCTTTCTGTGTAGTTTCTTTATTTATGAGTTTATATTGTTTGTAGTTTTTAAAGTCTTATAGGCTCACCATGGTAGAGAATCTTATCTTTGATTTTAATCAAATTATAATCCAGATCTAAATGTGACTATCAAGAAAAGATTTATAAAATATATTTTATTTTTAATAGAGACAATATTTTAGCACAAAAGTAACAATCATAGTGGAACTAATCTTTTTTAATAATAAAAATGTGTCAGGGAACCCAATTACTTATGTTTAAAGCGCCATTTGTGAATTGCACACCTTGAGTAAACACCGTCCTGAACGGTCGTGGTGCTCAGCGGGAATGGAAGCAGATTATGCAAGGATTAGCGCAGAGTAAACACAGTGACAGGCAAATGTGGAACATACATGTAGTTACACAAGCGGTGAGTCCGTGTTGGTATTGTATAATTGGTGGTAAACATGTTACCTCGTTGTCGTTTTGTTTCTATTTTATGGCTGGAAATTATTATTGCGTTCCTTGAAAACTACGCCATCGCTTTAAATAACTAGTTGGCAATAAAGAACAACGTAACTACTGCATAACATGTTATATAACAATGTATGAGTACGAGTTTGTTTGAATAACATAGGTCATGGTAACTATGTCACTCACAGGCTTTTCAAGTCTGTATGAAAGTAATTGTCAAGTAGTAAATTATTAATAGTATATAATTTTTTTAGCTTTTCGTTTTAAAATAGACAAAAAATGTAATATAATCATCGGTAAAAATTGTTTACCGTCAGTTGGGTTATATTGATTTTTAGTTATTATTATATAATCCGGTAAAGATAAAAAAATCCAAATTACCACAAAAGTTTCGTAATTTTTTTCTGTAGTATTTACGTTAGTAAGCTCTAATAACTGCCAACACCCGCCATCTTCAAACGTTATATCACATTATACTATTCTATGAATCTAATCTATAAATATATTTATGACTGTAATAGCAATAAGTGTAAATAGTTTAGAGTTTTTATTGAGTTTTGAAATAAAACACAAAACATAAAATACATATATAGATAGACCTGTTAAAGGTTGCGACAGATACAGAATGTTGTTTTATCTACTTATACTGAAAACATGTGACGCTAAAATACCCTTCCTTTGAAGAAAATGTTGCACAATTTAGTGTAATATTTCTTATAATATGTCTAAGAAATATAGTTGGGCAAACGGTGGAACTGAATATGTTTGGTCGTTGCCATGAAGACTTGGAGGCAGATCATGAAATAATTTGTGGTAAAGCATTTGTCTTGGTTGAAGGTAATTAAATCAGGAACGCTTACGATACGACAAGAGTGAAAACTTTATTAGAAAGACAAATAGAGTTTTTCTGCGGCCTACTATAATTGCCCCAGGTGCTACAGCTCTCTGTAATGTGACCTTAATTAGAACCTTCTGTATCTCAAATAAGAAACAAACAAGTGAATAATTTATAATTTAAGGTGTAACAGTGCCTTATAATACGCTTTTAAACAAATTTGCTTTAATATCAAACATTAAAATAATTTTTAGCTGTTACGTAATTCCACGTTAATGCCAGTATTGTGAGATATCATCTCTTTTACATAGTAATTGACAATATCAATAAGTATTTAAAGGAAAAATAATTTTTAGTATTAAGTGTAAACGTGATTATTGTACTCAATATACTTAGGTTCTGTAATTTAATTTTTTTTAATTAAAGGTACTGAAAATATAGTTTAGAGCGAATTTTCATACATGTATTTAGAAATAAATTGTTGCTTCTTGATTCTGCAACGCTATCAGAGATGGTAACAGGCATACCTATCTGATAGGACATAAAACTATCTGAGGTAATAATTCAGGTACATTTAATATCGTTAATACAGAAAATAGACAGTCTCACGCAGCTGAACAGTGATTGGTCTCTGTGGACTGTCTGTAATTGATCTGTTTCTATTTCAGTGTTAAGTAAAAAATAATTCAATGTATAGTTTAAATTAGGATTTAACATATATTTAGATAAAATATATAATCCTCTTGCTTCCTGTATGTAATACATAAAGAATTTACTTACATGACATATTAGATGGTTTAAGATTTCATAATTTGGATAAAATATGCTCCTAACTTTACATGATCCTCTTATATATAAATAGCCGATTAAGATATTCCCTAGCAATATATATATATATATATATATATATATATATATATATATATATATATATATGCTAAAATATATATAGCATTAATAGGTTAAAATGAAAACATTTTAACCTATCACGTATGAGTTTTGTAACCAAACATTTGGTACATTAATTGGAATAGTGAATACAGTATTGTGACTAAAACAAATAATGAAATAATGTTTTATGACTATGATAAAAGCACGATATTAACTAAAACGAAAAATATATATTGTAGAAAACTTCAATTGATTATGAGGAAGAGAAATTATAAATTAAGCAGTTATTATAGGGAGGGTTTATTTTGAAGACGATTAAAAATAATCTTTTCCTGTTACCAGAAAAATGATATATTTCACGAAAGGTTGTAATTACGGGAACTGATTTAGATGCGTTACTCCTGAGTGCCTGAGGGCATTAAGCAGGTTTCGTTTGCCCTGAAGAGGACCATAGCAATATGGATGAAACGTTAAGAGCTAATATAGAACTGTTAATAACCAAAGTATATGTTTTTATAACAAATATGGACCAAATTATGTTGCATCATTACCTTTACGTTCATATAGCTACAGTGTTGTTTAATTAAGTGAAATGAAGCAGAATATCAGATTAATTAAGGATCAGTTGGAGTTTCTCAGAGATATGTATTTTACCTACATTTTACTATATTTGTAAAATCTATTGGAACAGTTCCTTATAATCCATATTTTTATTTGAACTCAAACAACATTTAAGCATATATTCAGGTAAAAATTACCTTATAGTAAATTTAAGTATAAGTAAATTATGTGATGTAATTTAAAGTCCATTACATAGTTACATAATGATGCAGAGCAGATTGAAATTTTCTGAAACCAAACTCAGATACATAAATTAACTTGTACTAATTCATTATTACTCTTTAAAATAAATGAATTGAGCAACATTATCATATAACAAAAAAGATTATAGAATTTTAGATAAGATGGAATTATACAGACAGAGATAAAGAAAGGTGTTTATGATGTTCTGATTGAAACTAGATTTTATTAAGTTTCCCCCGTCAAACTTCTAATTTAGAGTAATCTGATTATGTATATTTCTTATGAAAAAGAATTTCAATTAAAATTCTCCTACTGAGATCACTGGCAGACAATTTGTAAGATGGAAATTTACAGCCAAAGTATCGAGACTAGAAGTAAACCAAGGCAAACTGTCCAATGCCAGGACGAATGTATCCAATACCAATCCCAATACATTCTACTTGTAACAATTCTTACTTCGTGAAACAATATCCTCTCCTACTCGTATGTATACATGCTCGGTGTTTTTTTACATATCCATGTATGTTGAGTAGAAAACATCTGATAAGTATAAAGAAATTCTTCACTGAAGTATAACTGATTTAGTTTAAGCTCTCCTGACGATACACGTAGAAACTATCCCTACCTACTATACACGTGAGTAGGTAAAATACCTAATTTCATAATTATATAGCAGTCATTTGACACGGAATTTTATAGTGGTATATTAAAGCGTGTTGAGAAGTTACTATTTCATAATACATGACAGAGGCTGTAGTAAGGGAGCTATTTTAGTTTGTATATTTATTCAATGATAAACCATTTTTAATGAAAAAATGTAATATAGTTAAGATTATTATGGTTTCAAATAGAACAATAAAACTACATAGAAATTAATTGAAATTATTAATGACGTATTGGATCACATACACGAAACCCGTGCATACCACGAACTATATTGATTGGTTCTTGATCAAACCGGTCGTTGATAGGTAGGGGCTGAGCTCCACCTCCTTCAAACTCACCTGTACAGGCATATATGTATAATACACACTTGGCAGAAGTTACTTGGCTTCCCACAGAGGGGTATTTCAAGGTTCCACGTGATATGTAACAACAGCAGCGAATACCTCATTATATAATATGGTTTTTTCATCATAATTCGATGGATCTTAAAACGCCATCATAATATGATAAAAAAATTTAGACGTGACCTTTTACGTGTACATACGTCATTTTTTGGATTATTTTCAGAATTTTTCGATTTTAATATTTTGTTATTATTTATATGACTTTAATAAAATGTCTTAAGGCAATATAAATTGTTCAACTATTAAAGCTCTATCAGACATTTTAATGAATTTGAACTGACTGTTAAATTCTACAAACAAGTACATTAATGTACAGTGTAGTAAAATGAGGCACCGTAGGTTCAGACAGCTACCATTCATCCTAAAGGTATCAGTAACTTTAGATGACTGATAGCGTCACTATAATCTAGCTTTATTTTGGTTATTCTGGAGTATAAAACTAAAAGGAAGTGTGTAAATTTTATTTATACATGCATAAATGTATGTTATTTTTACATGTATGTAACATGATAACCACAGCATTGTTAACTGTATATTTAAGATAAAGGCCCAACTGAGTGTCTAACGAAGGAAAGCACTTCGTTGCCATAGCAATCTCCGTAACGAGCCATTACACCAATTGTTACTCTCTCGCACTCACACTGTCACCTTATCTGTGTGTTGATGAGGCGGAGTTAACTAACAGTCTCTCCTTGACCCACTTTGTGCTCCATATCCTTTCTGTGAGATTGGAACTTAGTGAAACTAGTAAAACCAAAGTCATAAATAATACCACCATTTAAGTAGTAAACTATATGGGAATTTCGTTCAATTTTAATATATACTAATTATTTATATTTACTCATTAAAATGCTAATAATAAAGAATGACTTGGCAAACCTAAGCTATTTTATAAAATTTGTGGAACGAATAAGAGGGAAAGATTTGATTTGTACAATCTCCTAAATGTAAAATATTTTTGTTTTTCAATTACAAAAATGTATTGATAAATTGTCACTTGATATTCTTCATTTCCATACTTTTACATTTTGAACCCACTAATACTACCGTGCCTGCAAAATATTTCTCTCTTGGAGGAAATTTCACGATAAATTAATTGCCTTGTGTTTGTCTAGAAGTCGATAGCAGCCAATTTGCAGTGTATAAGCACATACCTTGGGATATCTTGAAATATATGGAAAAAATTTTCCCAAAAAATATATGTACCATTAGTCACGCTATTTTTGGTAGAGGCGACATAGAAGGGTATCGTAAGGGATAAATTGTTAAGAGGATAGGTTGTGTGTCAGTATAAGAAAAATATAATCTGATTAAAGCATTATCGCTTAATATCGTTAACACATTTTAACCATCCAATTCGATTTTCCAAATCTTTGTGGCTGACAATCTTGAGGAAAATTTTTCTATTACGTTGAAAAAATCTACGTTGTGTGACATTATTCATAAAATGCTATGGATGGTTGGTATTCATAAAAAGATTTCTTACTTTTTTGAGAACCTTATAAACACTTGTGTTAAATTTAATCTGTAGGTCTGTAGGATAGGGCATCAACAATTTGGAGAAAAGAAACATGGTTCTTCCACGATTAAAACCCTTATGGATGGCTGGTCTTATTACACACGCTTTTGCCTGTTCAGAGCATAAGACACGCGTGTCAAATTTAATGTTCTAAAAGACATCAAGAAGTTGAAATATATAGTTCTTCTAGAGAATGCAACCCTATAACAATTCTTGTAGTTATCTTTTCCTTATGAAAGTTCATTAGTTGTTCTATTTAAGTCATGAGGCATACAGGTAGGTAGGCAAAGAGACAAAATGATTTCTAAATCGTGGAAAACAATAAGTTCATATATATAAAATAATTTACCATGCCATGAATGGTGAAACGTTTCAATGAAATCTATACCTCACTTCTATAGAAAAAGTGACGATAAATGTGTCACGCCATACTATAATGTGAGCATATCTGCGATTCAATTAATTGAGAGTGGCGGTAGTTAAGGTCTGTGACCTGGCAACATTTAAATGTAGCGAGCTGGTCTTTTGAACAGAACTTGAAAAGAATTAATTCCGACTGATAGATTCACAACTTTATATAATATTGTCATGACATACCCATCTACAGTTTAGTGCGGGAGAGTTTCTTCTGGAACTTCTATTGTTCACACAGAGAGTTTATTTAGCACATTTTACAATACCACAGCAGTCATTCTTCATATTTATTCTAGATCTGTTGTATACAATACCATTTAACTAATTCATCGAAAAACTTGGGCAAATATCAACATCAGTCCGTTTGTGCAAGTATAGTTTAAACTGTTTATGTATGTATAGTTACTGTATTTTTTAAATCAATGGTTTCAAAATTTAAATAATTTAAATTGCGATTTGGGATTTAATTTAATAATCCATAGAGGATATTTTGTTCACAAAATTTACACACACACAATAATCTTTGTTAGTTTCCAGCGAATTCGTTTTGTGACCAAATGTGGCACAGGATATAATATATTACTCACAGTTGTGGTTGTCGGAAAATACAGTTCCGGAAAATGCCGGCCACATCATCGTCACCTGTTTTTTCCCACTGCACTATCGAAATCACTTTATCAGTTTTAAAATGATATCATGATATTATATATCACGATCGTCCTTGACTTTCCTTTAGACTATTTATGTATCTTTTCATTTATTAAAATTAGTTCTTTATATTTCAATTTCAATTTTATACGGATAGGTTGTTGATGATGTCATCAACACTTTTTTATCTAATTGCCTGGTCTGGCATAATTTCAGTCATCGTTATATCTTACATAAATATGACACTAAATTCCGCGGATTGATAGTTGATGATTGCATTAACATTTATTTCTCTGGTGTGACAGTACTGCTAAAATTGCGGCCATCTTTATATCTTAAATCTATCTTTTTCCGCACATAGGCATAAAAAAAACTTTGCAGGTTAGTAGTTAAATTACTAAAAGAATGTTAGTAGTTTATTAGGTACATTAGTAAGTGTAGATTAGTTCTTATGAATACTTGCCGATTTATAGATAACTCGCGGCAGTTGAGATTTATACAATTGGGTTTTTAACTTCCATAGTTGTGTTCGATCAAGAACGGAAAATGATAAATAAAATTGGAACAGAGTTAGAGAGCCTATAGTCTATTAAACAAATATACTGATATTTTTAAAGTTCGTTTTTAAATTACGTTGATAAAAACAAGTGATAAAATTTATATATGTTTGGCAGAGACATTTTCCATTGATGGTCATGTATATTGCCTTTGCGAAAGTGTAACTTACATTTCTAGAAACATACAGCAAAATATTGAAGCAAAAAATGAATATTGGATAATTATAAGACACATGTTACAAACAAATGTATATTCCAAAGGACGTATAAAGGATTTATTTGACATCTGAGATCTTTATTATAATGTGAGTAGAAGTAGATTAAAAGACATAAAAAAGTACTGCTGCTCCATAGTTACTAATGATATAATATGAAATTTCGTTGAATTGCTTTTTCTGATAAAAAAGAAAAGGAAATGAAGTAACTACGACATTCAGAATCAGACAAGAAGTCAGGGACAATAGAGTTCGAAGGTCTCTTGTAATGGCTTTCTATTGAGATATATTTCTCATGTTCGTCCACTCAAAACGTCTCACTGTTACATTTGTCTCTTACTAAATTAGAGGAACTCGTTTTTTTATTTGTATCAAACGACGCTACATCAAATCGCTGAGATGTTAATTAGCTTCTTTGTAACTTTTACCCCTTTACGATATTTAGGTGCACTAATTGGCTTCTCAGCTTGTTTCTCCCTTTCTTTGGTGTGTTACTTCCTTTGCCTCATCCTAATTAATTCTTAAATGGCTTTACCACTACTTGTACAGATAAGACGTGCACCACCATCTGGCAAGATTGAATAGTCTAGTGCGGTCTAGTCTAAGGAAGTCATATATTCATCATCATTCACTCGCCTGTCCATCTTTATTTTCCTACATTTCAAGTGATAATAACAATAATATATATAAAAATAAAACAGCAAAGTTTGGTAATATACTACACCACTCAAAGATTTAAATGGTACCTAACTGGTTCCCTAATATCATGCAGTCTAGACTGGAAAGATAATCCCAAACGCCGGAGCCAAGTGAAGAAATATCACGTCACACAGGCACCAGGGAATACCACTTTAACGTTACCACTTAAGGGGTTATCCATATAGTAAACAAGATATATATATATATATATATATATGTAACATAACTTGCGTGGCCAGGGATGAAATTTAATATATTTAGAGGATTGGATCCTGATGTATGAGCACAAAATCGTCAATTAGCTATCAAGTATGGAGTAGTAGAAATATATTTCTTACATTCACGACATAGAGATTCCTAACATACAAAAGTAATTCTAAAACTTTGTATAATACATTGTGTATAACTAAACTTAATAAATTACGAAGTTGTAGACATGTCCTTCTATTACAAATAACTTTTACCTGTCCCAGTTCCTCACAGGCCAACGAAAGTTTTGATAACACATATTTAAGATGGGTAAGTTAAAGATCTCGCATACGGTTCCATCTACACGTTTTTCTTCTACAGACGATGAAAAAACAAAAGAAGGGACGCGAAATTGTCATAGGCTAACACTAATTGGGTAATGGTCTCCGCTAATAAAGTTTCTCATAATACCCTAGTAATATTTTTGATAATTATTTTTTTGACACTAAATATATGGAACAAGTAATTATTATGTAACCAGATGGTATTTTTAAATTACTTGTATTGATTACTTCTCTAATCAAGCGTAAAGACATTATATTTAATTTTAAATATATTATTTTATGTCTTAAAACATTCAGTAGGCAAAGGGAAAAACTAATTTATCGTTAATTGGTTTTTAAGCTTAAGCAGCCGGTATTATTAATATATGGTAAGGGAAACACTGAAATATCTAAAGGTTTTAATGTATTAATAGTAAAAATAATTTTAATTGTTAACATTTCTTTCATATTAAAATCTAGAATCTAGACAACAGTGTGCAGTTTAAAAAATATTTGATTATTACTAATATTTAAAAATGATTCAAAAATTTCTTATAGGAATTTGCATACTAACTTAAAACTACAATGGAAAATATATGAAAAATATATATTAAGATAAAAAAAGAAAAGGTCATAATTGAAAAATGATTGGGCTATTATAATCAGCCTATTGAACAATAGAAATAAGCCAGAGCACAATATCGCAATTGCATACTTCGGTGAAGTTATGCGCATATTCATACAGAAACGAAAAGTTAAAACTTCGAGACAGACCGAAGAGAGATTTTGCCAGCTCACTGAATTAATGATGGAATTCGGTCAGCCAAATCCCATAGAAAAATATGTTAATCATCTAACACGGCATTCCCAAGATACGAGTAGAAATGAGGTTAAATACTAAATTTTAAATCCATACCTTCTTTTACCTTGGATTTGTCTATAAATTGGGAGAATTAGTTCCCGAGATTACCAGCGGTAAAAAAAAACACACACACACACACACACACTAAAGCAGAAAGAAATACAAAACTCATATTGATAGCTCGCTAACGCTTAGTAAAATTCCATGGAGTGATTTGTACCGTCATCGAACGCTTTTTTGCAAATATACAAATGAAGTTTCATGCAAAATGTAAAGTATATAGGTCAACTCGTTTTTGTGACATTGTTCAAAAAGACAGACATACAGAAACAAAATATTTCTAGCCCCTCAAGTGAAAGACTTCGCTGACCTACAAGCCTACACGATATTATAGCGATATATGGACAACACAGCTTTGGGCACATAACACCTTATGATGTGCTTTGTACAAAATGGTATGAATTAATTTTAATTTAAAAAAAATTATTAACTATCGATTAAGAAAGATATCGATTGATGAATTAACTGATGATTCAATGCGTAACCAATAAGTAATGAATGTGATAAATTGATTGAAAGCCATTACTACGAGTAAAAGATTAAGTGGACCCATTAGCCAGCCACTACCTTCCGAGCCATTACCTTCACTGTAATGGCAGCGAAGAAATTGCGTGAAACGTCTGCCTGTCCGTGCAGGTTTAACTCATTCATCACTGCTAAGTGTATCAACCTTGTTTTAAAATCAGTTATTTTCCATGTAAAAAAACAGTTTTGTCATTGTAATTGTTTAATAAATAATTGAAATAAAGGTAGTGATCAATAGTACCATTTACTTGGTATGTTTGTTGAACTCGAGAGGTTATTTGAGCTCCTGCTTATTTTCTTGTACAAGCAAACTCCAGTAATTAATATGATGGATACAGAACTGAGTGTATGAGACTAAATTTCCCACACCTGGGGGGCTTCGTTATTATCTGTGCGAATGAGTTAATCATTCTACTACCCAGTTCTCTTTGCTTCGTAAATATTTTGTAAAATTATTATTGTTTTTACGTGATAACTGTTCTACTTAACTCCTGTTGTTATTTATTGATTATTAGAAAGTTTTTGGACCACAATAAATAAAAGATCCTAAAATAATTCTGCATTTGTTACGCATAACGGATCCTCCTTATTTCTTTGTTTGTCAACTTTGTTCCGAATTCATTGATTGCTGAAAATTTATCTGTTTGATCTTAGCCTTGCTCCTTAAAGCATATGAGTATGAAATTTAATAGTATACAAACAATAACACGCTATTATTGTAGTTTGACACCAATACATTTAAGTATAGCTTTTTGAATTGGGTTTGTTTCAATATAAAATAGGTTATCACTTCACTTTATGGTGAAGTGCGTATTTGAATCTAAATGAATTTTTGAGCTAATTTAATAGAATTATATCATATAAAATCACAAAACAATCTATTTTAAAAGATTAAAAGATATATTTTTAAGTTTTTTTTTTAACCTTTCTGCGAATTCCCTAAGATTGGAGGGTCGCAGAATGAAGACCATGGGCTTGGTCTGAAACATAGGGAGTGACACTAAATCGAGAGAAACAGTTGTGAAACAAGGGGAATGGTCTCGGGACAAGAGGGTTGACCTGAAACAAGGAGAGCACTGGAAAAAGAGGATTGTATCCGGACCAAGTGAAAGGAAAGAAGTACGAATGTAAAAAGAGAGTAGTATGAATATAAAAGAAAGGTAGTATGCATGCAAAAGGGAAATAGTACGAATGTAGAAGTTAAGAAGTACAGATTAAAAGGGAAAAGTACGGAAGTAAAAGGAAAGTAGTACGAATTTAAAAATAAGAACTGCACATGTAAAAGTAACGAAGTGCAGATTTAAAAAGAAAGGAGTAAAGTTGTAAAAGAAATGGTGTAAAGATTTAATAAGAAAGGAACATGGATTTATCAGGAAAGAAGTATATATATATATATATTATATATATATATATATATATATATATATATATATATACAAAGGAGTACAGATTTGAAAGAAAAGAATGACAAAATTAGTAATTATTTTTAGTAACTGATTATCTAGTGTGTACTTGAAGATATTTATGCATTCTGGTAACATCTCGAACAAATAAAAATGCTATGTATGCCTGTTTTTAAAATAGAACTGTATTTATTTTATTGAATAAATAAAGGTGTTGTTGTTTATACATTAATTGCACGTTTTAAAGACAGTGAAGTATTGTTACTACAATAAAAATAAAGAGCATTAACAGATTTTAAATTTTATTCCCAGTAAGTTGTTACCGCATATGCTACATGATATAGTGGATTAATGTTATCAAAATAGCTATTGTTATAATATTTAATGTTTATTAAAGCAATTGAGAAAACTTAAGTCAGTGTAACAAAGTCGGATGTCTTAGGTAATTTCTTCGACAAACTTTCTGGAAGTGGGAAAGTTTTACCGCTGCAGAAAAGTAAGTGGATTGAGTCAATTTTCAATTAGTCGCCTTTATAGTCGATTCAACGGAGCGGCTCTGACGTAATTGGTTGTTGGACACTAGTCTTCAAACTTGTCTGAACCTGTCGTCTCGTTTCTGGCAACACAGCAGTAGGTCGTGTCCTGAATTTCTGGACTTTGGATTACCAAAGTTGATGACTTCAAGCTCTAGTTGCTTTATCTGGAACAGCTGGGTCACAGCAAGGAGACGGTATCTGGACAAATTCCATATATAGTGCAGTTCTCGAAGTCCACGCAGTATATTTCTGTTTATGTAAACACTAGTAAGTCGTAAGTAATTTTAAAGTACAGGTTAAAATAAGAACGCTTTACTAATATTCTATCAGAGCTTAAGGTTTGCATTTTAACCCTCTTCGTTAAGACAATTTTCGAGAGTACATACAATTTGATCAAAGTATTCAGTAATACAATGTGTAAGACAAATGTGTTAAATGGGCGTACAACTCATAAAACGCTAAATCTTCAGCGCTGATATAAGAGATGACCTGAAACCGGAAACCTGTTCAAAATTTTATTTGCTGGCCAGGTCTAGGTCCAGTTTTGATGTACTGTTAACAGAATCTACCACCCTCCAGTCCCAACAAAACTTTGCTCGATCAATAAATTCTTCCTTATGGGTCTCTATAGGAGCCGGCCCCTACCCCCAACCTTGCCCAACAAGAACATGATATCCTGTCACATCGGAAGCAACACTCATGTCTTTATAGGACTAGGTGCAATTTATAAGCTTCTTGTCCTAAGAGAACAAAATTACACGATCTAGTATTTGGGGAATGTTTCTCTCTAACAAACAGAATTGTTATACAATATCTTACAATATTACTAACATCTTTGAATTTAATTAACCATTAATTAATTATTAATTAACGTTAAATTAGTAAACAATTATAGTCGTTACTAAAATATTTTTTGACATAATAGTTTTACAATTTAATCAAACAAAAACTAGCAGTGTATAATTATAGTGTATTATATCTATTGTACTATCCTAGTTACAGAAACGAAATACATCGTAGCAGTAGATCTCGCGATCTAACGATCAAGAAAATCTCCAGCTAACTCTCACTTTAGAAAGACTGTCACAAGTACACTGTAAGTATACTTCATGGGACTACAAGAGCAAAATGTAGATAGGAGATAAACGATTGGTGATATACATTTCATCATGTGATGGACAGAATAAAAGTACGTAAATCTTTTATGTTATAGCAATGTAACATTGCATGGCTTTTACGTCAGCGTACCTAAACAGAAGGTTGGAGTACGCTACACATTCTCACGTAACAGGCTTTGCTGAAGTTGCATTACTAATTTAAGAACAAAAGTTCGATTTAATTTTTTGGCCTGCGAGCAGACAGACAAATAGACAATTATATAGACAAAAATTGTACATCAAAGACAAAAGAAAAATGTTTTAAAAATACTGAGTGATAGATAGGCTTCAATGACATTGGGGAAAACCAAATGTATGGACATGTAACATCATAGAATCTGTTCTTTTTGATGTAGAAAATATGTTCTGCAAACATTTTTTTCTACAGATAAAATCACACTCGAAATATTTTGCGGATGGCTAGGCAACATGTTTTGCTATGTTTCATGTTAAAAATTTTAATTTATATTTGTTTACAAATTTAGGGCACGAATATACGTTTAGTAACGTTACGTGATGTGATGGAGTGCGAAATGATCAAAATACGGTATTAAACATACATACAAATTATCCATAATATTAACCATATGGAACACACATACATGTAGATTGTTTCGCGTCGCTGTTATATATTCGTACCTAGTTTACTGTGATTTTCTAATTGCTATCAGGTTACCAAAGAACCCAATACAAAAACGTTTGATAACCCTCAGTCAAATCCAATGGGGTGATATGAGATTATCGATCTAGACATTGCCTATATAGCGAAATTAAATGTAAATTTCAAGTCTATATTTTGATTCGTCCTTGAGATATCGTCAAGGAATGGATTTTTCCTTTTAAGCCTCAATTATTTCTCTAGATATCACTCTGAGTTTAGGTTTTACCAACGCTCAGCCAAATCAAACTGAGTGGTAACACCATCATCACACTCATGTTACCTACATTTTTATATCTTCGTGTAAACTTAGAAGTTTGTAAACCACTTTGCTCATCAGATTTTACGTAGGCAATAATGACCTTTCGAACTCCTCGAGTGATATTAAATTGTTGAGTGTTAACCCCAACGGTGAACAGTTAAGTAAGTAACTCTATTTTTTTTTTATTTCATGATAACAGAGAAAATATGAGAGTATAAACTGCATTAGGGAATTGGTTGCAGGGCAGTCAGAGCGACACGGGACCTGAAATATTCAATAGAACTCGGTTACCAGACCTTCCCTTGAGGGGCTTTGTTATATCAGCCTGGACATTATGTCCGTGTTCTCATCGCTGTTATTGTAATTCAGGGAATCGATATTTTACAATTTGTATTTGTTTTAGTAGTTACTTATTCATCTAAATGTAGGTTAATGGTTTTTTTTTTTATTTTGCACTGCACATTGGGTAGTGAAATTTACGAGTAGTATTTATTTTGTCAAAGTGGCAATAATATTGTGTTTCTCATATTTTTGTGTTATGAGTTTTGATTGAATAAATGTGTAAAACTCCAATATTATAGTTTATTTGTTATTACTTTTTATATAATGCAACGTGATAAGAAGTTTTAGAAATGTTTCTGAACTCTTATAGCTCTAAGTCTGATTTCGTTTAAGTGAGGAACTTTGTACCCATTACTATTGAGTCAGAGAGGTGTTAGGTCACGTACATCACGACTTTATACATTACATTACTTTACTAAAGAGAGTACATTGCAATAGAAGGTGGGAGTACACAACTCCTTGTATCGTGTGAAAGTATTCTCTGAGGATGCATGCAAAAATATATACAGAGTGTAAATTAAGTCAAATATATTCCAAGCGCATTGAGTAATCGAAGTAAAATCTTCACTGTACCTATTAAAATCTTTTTTGGAGTCTTTGAAGGATCTAATTATTTCTCCTCTTTGAAAAAGGGGGGGAAAGGAGTTTACTTTAAACTTTCAAAATGCAACTGTCTATCTTGTGACATGTCATTAGAAAGGAAAATTGAAAAGAAAACACAACGTCTTGACAAAACACTACCGTAACCACAAAAAGTTATGGACAAACAACCCCTTTCTTCTAAGTGTGTAAATCAAGTCCTGATACGTCTGGATATATTCGAAACGGATTGAGATATCAATGTAAAAACTTCACCATATTTATTCCATGGTTGGATATGCATCATCATAGAACATTTTCTTATCTATCAAGAAATAAATTTTCATGCTAAATTTAAAGTTATGGATGGAATCTTTTTCGAGATATGTTGCCACATGGTGCATTCAAGGTTTTGAATATTATGTTAGGTTTCTCAGCAATGTTCAAATAATAATAGTTCTGGTGAGCTAGATAGGGTACATATACGCAAGAGTGCAATAAAACCAATTCTTGTCGCCAAATTTTAGCATTCACTTTCTACTCTATTATGTTATTGTTTTACAGTATGAGCGAAAATGTTCGTATTAAATATGACTGTACACACTGTTTGTACAAATTTATTTATTGTTTTATTATATCGTTACCACCATGGTTACCCATACGCCCATGCGTCATCATCGAACTCAATGTTGCTCATATAGAAATATTAATATATTTCGCTTTCAAGCAAAAAATAGACAAATATGGCTTTTTCTAAAAACTGTGTAGTTTTTCTAAATTTTATGCATTGGTTTAGCGTTGAGAAGGTAAATTGTCAGTTCCAAAAATAACCTTTATGAAAATATTTAATCTACAATGCGGGTCGAGGAACTCTAAAAAGCTTCCCAAGCAAACAGGAAGTTCCAGGGAGTTCAGTTGTGATTGTTGTTCCAGCGTATGTCCTGGCTAGCAGTTTGGAAATAAATGTAATCCGCATTTCAATAAACTGCATTTTATAAACATTTAGTCATCTGACATAGCAGCTCTAGCGCGTACTATCTAATTATTAATTTAATTGTATATCTAAATAATAGAAATATCACAGTCATATAAAACTGACATGTCTAGTAACAGATTACATATGTTTCAAAAGCACTTCTCTTCCGTACATTATAAATGTTCTCCCGTCACGGCAAGATCCAGTAGTGTTGCTATACGGAAGGAAATGTAGGAATTTATTGCTACCTGATACATAGTCTCCCACTTACTGAAATATAAGTTCTCTTCAAACATTGCCATTTCTAAATCTATGCAATGCATTTTCTACATTAAGCGTTTTGCTTTCTTTTGAAAACAATTTTTCCAACATTGTATTGTTTGGTCACAAGCTGCTTCATCTCTCCTTAACCCTAGTTCTATCAAACGACTAGGCATTAGTTGTTTTTGCAAGCATATTTTAATGACACTTTTTCTATCGAAATCAGATTTAAGTAGAAGAAATACGATATCAGATTATTTTCAGTGTTTCACAAGTTAATTTTTTGTGATATTTATTGAATAATAATGGTTAATAGTTATGCACCAAAATTATGAACTCGCAAAACACCAACTTTGCTTTCCATTTCCACTTTGATAAAATGCGAAATAACGGGGTTTTGTTTTCTGATTTTTACGCGCGAAATTTTTTTTCCGGAAAAAGGCTGGCTTCATCAAAGATTGGTGAACAAAATTTACATGGTCCGCCCAGACTCGGAATTCGAATCTCTCACGTATGATACTTACACGACTGAGTTCTTTTATGTGTCAGGGGGGGGAGTCACTAACTACGGGTTCACGCAGACCCCCGTATGAAATGCTTAGGTAAAATTAAAAATCGTTTCCATTGGATTATGAATTTACAAAGTTATACTACTTCACATTTATTTAAAAGGTTTTTATAATAGTACGAAAGTTATAACCTCACAGATTCATGCTATGTTCACAATATGAGCCATAGCTTCCTATCGAGGGGCAGTAGGGAACTCTAGAAAGCCCGGAAATTCTCGGGTTCATGTAGATTAAATGTGCTCGTTCACATTGTTTTTTTTTAAGTTATTTGGATGATGTGTATTTGATGAAAATTTCAAATTTCTGAGACACTTGAGGTCCACTCAGTAATTACTAATAATTACCACAACGTTGCTCTGTAAAAATTAAAGTTGCAATATTAAGTTGCACAGTGAAATATAAATTAGACCTGCTACGAATATATGTACCATTGACATTTTATGTAGATATTTTTCCATAGTATCATATAATATGTAATTTTTACTATTATATAAAACTCTAATGGTGTCTCTCTGTGTATTCATGTGTGAGTTAATTAATCACCCTACTAGACCGATTGTGTTGAAATCTTACATACTTAGAGTCACGGTTAACATAAAACCTACGTATATTCCTGTTTCAAAAATTCCCTCCGGGTCCTTCTTGTCTTGAAAACTTCTTTTTGGCTTAATCAGTAAATATTTTATGAGTTTAGTAATAATCTGTTCTTTGTAAACATTATAATATGAGAACAAAAACATATTTATAATAAATTTAAGTACTATTTTGAAGTTTTTTACGTTTATAGTATTGAATGCATGTAGCACGCCTAAAAGTAACAAATTTCTTACTTCAAATCCAGATAGTAAAATAAGAAGTTTTGTAATAAAAATCAATTTAAAAATTACATTAGAGCTCTATTATTAAATAACATTAATATGTTAACTGAGAATTTCTAATATAGGATGTCTCCACGATGGCTTAAAACTAGTTTCATTATTACTGAAACGTTTATTATGAAATACTACGGAGAAATTCGAAATATTTCAAGATATTTATAAAAACTGTTTCCTTCTCCGACTTAACGAACCCAAAACTCTGCTCTACAAACTTAAATATAAAACGAAATAGACGATAAGAATAATTGTCAGTGATTATGAAATAACTCAGGAGTGTTTAGAATGTGATAGAAAAAGAATATGTGAATGATGTGTACTGTTTTCAACGGGAAATTGCGTGCGAAGCCGCGGGCAACTTTTGCAAAAAATTATTGAAATGCGCAGCAAAGCGCGCTGGGCCCGCTAGTTTTATATAAAAATGAATAAGGTGTTTTATATAATACAAAATATGTGTAATGACTTTTAATAACTCCATTACATCATATTATTTAAATTGTTCCCCAAGTCTCTGGATACTTTTAGCCTGTATAATAAATATATATTAATTAATTATGACATTCATTACATCTTATATTTATTTTATAGCTACACTATTAGTTGCTTATATAAATACTTTGACAAAACTTCATTTCCTATTCTTTAATTGGCTATAGGGTAATTCTCATCTAATATTTAAATACATGTATTAAACCTAGAAAATAATTTAGAGAAGTTTAATTGTTTTTACACATGGAACTGTGCAATGTATGAAGAAGCTAGAGATCGTACCCGCGGCTATTTGCCTTTCTTTTAAAAATTCTGCAGTATTATTTTGATTAACAATATTAGCAGCTTTGAAAATCGTTTTCTCTCTTTCTATATAATGCCTAACAAGAGCTTCACATATGTTAGTCTTTTACTCACTCTTTTTAACAAGTAACATTTTTTGTCCCCTTCATCCAATTTCAGATGCAAACATTAAAATTGATTAATACAATTAATCACTCATAAAAAATTAAAGTTAAATTTTGCATTTTTATATCAGTTCATGCGTATTAATTAAACTATATATTTTAATTAAAAATTTAATAAAATGCGTATACAATATGCAATATTATAACAGTAAAAGGTTAGAATGATATTATTAGCTTCTCGACGGGACGCGACACAGAACAGACACTAATGACAGATATTACGTCACGACGTCAAAGGGAGCCGCTGCTTTTCAACTGGAATGAGTGAATTCATAAATAGTTCCCGGAATTTGATATTATGGTAGAGAAAGCAAAAGACTGAAAACGTATAGTATCTCACTTAGCTGTGAACATTTTAGGAAACGAACTCAGGAAATACCATTATGTGGTTACCTATACGCCACATCCTACCTCAAACGTCTGCATTATCTCTTCGCTTTATCTCCTGGTGAGATTCCTTCCAAACTGTGGAGTACTTGTGAGGGCGTTAGTGTTGGAGTTTGCATTCATGAGAAACTCACTGACATACAAGTTTTTCTTACCTGTATCATGTAATGCAAGTAAATATACTATCACTATATTCTTATTAGTCATAATAACCAATTGAACAGTATAATAATAATGTAAAAAGAAACCACTAAATTCTAATTTCCAAATGTGTGGAAAAATATAAGGTTAAAAATAGAATCATTTTTTTAATTCATACTTAGTTTTCCGAGTCATTTTGTGACAAACAATGTTACTAAAGAACCAAAAATCATCAATTATAACACATTTTTACGTGTATGAGAATGTATGGAATGAGTTATAAGGTCTTCCATACATAAGATAAGGTTCTTCACAACCTTAAAAATCACATTACCTACTAATGTGTCATTACAGAACCTGTAGAGCATGTCGCTCCACTGGGGGCATGGTGTCTTTTATCCAGCGTTTAAAAATTGGCCTCTTGATCTAAACACTTTCTCATATTCGGGACAAACACGCCAAGAATTGCGTAAATAATTTAAATATTAGTGATAGTTGGAGGGAGTTATTAGTAACTTAAAATAAATCATTAGAGTGTTATTAAAAACATATTTTCTTCTAAAGTAGAATACTTACTAAATTATTGTCATCTGCTGATAAAATCTCAAGGATATCATTTATTGAGGTATTTAAAAAGTAAGCAATTTTTTGTACCCTGAAGAAAGTAAACATGTCAACCCTACCTGTCAGACTCTGACCTATTCAAGAGTCAAAGTTTTATGATTGATTGAAATGATTCCGAAGGAAACGATTTTCTTGAGCAGCCAGTAAGTAACTCTTTGTAACCTACTAATCCAATAATCAAATTTATGATTGATGGAATTATTGAATCAAATCAAATAACTTTATGAGTTTTCAAGTAATCAAACCAATCTAACCAACAAATCTACGAATAAAAGTTATGAGTGATGGAGTTTTTTCCAAAGTAAGTGAATCTCTTGCGCACTCAAGAAAGTAAATATGTCAACAGTAACTGTCAGACTCCAACCTACTCAAGAGTCAAAGTTATAATTTATATAATTCTCTATTGGCTTTATTGAATGCTACCGTTTAGTACATCCATATTAAAAATGAAGGCAAATAAGAATTTAGCACAAATTACTTGGTCTTTTGAAGTTTTTGAGAGACAGAAATTGGCTAATACCAGTAATTCGTTTTATTGGATATCATACAAAAAGTAAATACAGAAATTGATAAACATACCAAGTAAAATTATTACTATACTTGTTTAATTCATCGTTAACGTCATATACTCGTATACTCAAAATTAACATATCATGTGTGATTATAGAAGTACAACAGTATGAAATGTAATGTAGCCTATCGTTGATGAAGACAACATTAAAAATAATTTTAATGTTTCGTTTAACTGCTTAGCCAACTATTTATTATTATTGTATACATAGTATTAATCTGTATTAACTACCATTTAAAATTGTCTAGTGAGCATATCTAAAATACTGATCAGACCTAGTGATATTGTTTCATTATTTTACTACAGTAATTTATAACTGTTCACTCACTATTATTCAGAAAATATTGTTGTGTTGTTTTTAATAGCTTTATTTTCCTTTAACCTCGCCGGTATAGTATAATAAGAAGGCCACCGAGGATAGCACACATTTTTAAAGTATAAACCCTCATACATCACTTTCACTACATTAACTCGCCGTAGAACGCCTCGAGTATCTTTTCGCTAGGGAAGCTTACGACACAATCTGCCGAGTTACAGTAAACTAAGCAGTTTATGTGTTTAACACCCTCGTGCTGTGCGGTTTTAATCATTGTATAATTCCTTTGAAAATAATTATATGGGAAGTTATATGCGTTATTTATAGGGTTAAAACATGTATGATGAAGTGGTGAAATTGATTTTGGATTTAAGAGATTTAAAAAAAGTCAGCAGAGCTCAAGTCACAGCTCTTTAATATACATTTTAGGAAGCCAGGAAACATATAAAAAAATCGTCATTATTCTTTGAGAAGTTTAAGACGTCTGAAGCAGAATTTAGGAGCATTTTTGTTAATCAGGCACAAAGACAATCGGTTCCAGACAAGGAAATGGAAATTGTAAAGTATGTATGTGACAGATGATTGAGAAAGTGACAAATACAAATCCATATTATGACAAATGTAATATCATAAAGAAACGGTTTATAAACTCATGGAAAATAGCCGTATAGCTATAATACAAGAAGTTAATTTTAAATATATATTCATTATGATTCAAAGTGCTTAATAAAACATTGTTATTCATTAACAAAGTAGCTCAAAATTTTTCTAGTATGGGCTATCTCCTAACTAAAATTTTTCAACATTACTGATTGCGAATTGTAATTGCTTAAACTCCAATGAGGTCTATTGTGCAGTAAACCGATTCACGACGTTGAAATGATTGCATCAATTTGAAGTCTCAACATTCCTTTATCAACACATGGAGGCTTATGGTGTTTGGGCAGCCTTCTTCAGTGGTTCCGTTCATATCTTTCAAATCGGTCTATGACTGTAAAATTTTCTGGTGCCACCTCCCGACCTTTTCTTGCTACCTCTGGCGTACCACAGGGTTCCCACTTGGGTCCCTTTTTATTCACTTTATTTATCAATGACATCATTGACTGTATCGATGTTGAATGTTTATTGTTTGCTGATGACATAAAAATATTCACATCCGTTTCAACCCTGCAGGATTGCTTAAAAACTTCAACGTTGCCTTCTTGGATTGGATGATTGGTGTGTGCAGAACAATCTTAAGTTGAACATTGCTAAATGCGCAGTCATCACCTTTCACCGTTCCTCCGCTCCTATACTGTTTGATTACATACTCAATAACTCTGCTCTCATTCGTAAAACTTCTATTAGAGATCTTGGAATCGTAATCTCCCACAGTCTTGGCCCTGAATCCCACATTGATGCCATCACCACTAAAGCCTCTCGTAATCTGGGATTTCTGATCAGAACTTCAAGAAGCGGACTGAGTGTTGCAGCTATGAAGTTTATCTTTACTGCTCTGGTGAGGTCAGTGCTTGAATATGGCAGCGTTTGTCTGGTCGCCCTATCAGGTTGGTCATATCCAGCAGCTCCAAAGTGTCCAGGATCGCTTCTTGCGGGTGGTTGGAGTCAAATGTGGATTTGAATGCAGAACTGTGCCATTGGAGGATTTGGGGATTTCCTTGGGTTTGAACTCGCTTGTGAATTGTAGACAACTTTTAGATGTGGTTTTTTCTCCATAAACTAATTAACGGAGACGTGAATTGTCCAGAACTGCTCAGGCGGATCGACTTCCGAGTGCCTCATCAGACCAGGTCCCTTCACACTTTCTGCCGTCGTGTCTACTCAACCAATTATGTACATCACAGCACTATCCCGAGACTTCACAGACTTGGAAACCTCGTCTCCTCCCAGCATGACTTTTTCAGTGATAGTGTTATGCACCTGAAAAAACATTTTCTTTTGTTGTAGACATTGACACCTGGCTCATAGTAATATGTGTATATATTTCTTTCTTTCTATTTTTTCCTCTACTCTTTTCTACATGCATACATTTGATTCTTTTTTTTTTCCCCTTTTATTGTAATAAATTATTCCTATGTAGTATATGTATAAGTGCAGATGGATGTATAATTGATTGTATAATTACTGTTACTATTTATTATTGTTATTTTCTATATATTCTATTTTATATGTTATTGTTATGTTGTAGCAATTTATTTTGGCATTGTTAATAATTTATAATGTGGATCATTTTCATTAGCTTATTGTTGGATATAAGAATATCTTATTGTTTTTTCCATGTATAATGGTGTTACCGTAAATAAAGAAATAAATAAATAATTAAACACAGACCTTTATTACGCAGATAATTATGAAACTTTATATTTAAAAAATGATATATAATAAAAATATAATTACAATTAACAATAACGAAATAACTCGACAAAGTATAACGAAAAATTATATGACGCAAATAAAATATTCTTTCCATAGATACATACAAAACAAATTGAAAACAAATTAGCAGAATGCTTTTGTAACAAATCACTTATACTTTGTTTAAATTTTTTGTCACAATGATATTCTCGACAGTGTTCCATCTTTGCTAGTTCAGGTGTGACGTGTGTTGTTTGTGCTCTGAGCTCCTGTGCAGTGACATTGTTTAAATTCATTATCTCCCGTCTGGACAGTATCACTTAACAATACCTTAGATAGCAGTCCATTACAGAACTACGTATCAGGACATTTGACATTTGACGACGATGGTAAATATACAATATACTACTATCTTAAAAAAATTGTTTTGTTTATATCGGTACAATATTAGAGCAAATAAAATTTCACCTGAGCTTCGTATGGAATATAATGAAACATTTACAAGACATGGAAAAGAATAACAGAAAGAAAGAGTTATCACTGTCTTGAGAATAACACGACTGCCCAGGCCACATCTGTAAATCTTTGTACCTTTCTGATAAACCGTACTGAAATTTGAGTTTCTTTTATTAAAACATTTCCTAAAATATTTTAGAAAAATTTTCCAGATGCGCGGCAGCAAAATATTGCCAGAGTTAACCAATGGTAAATGACAACATGTATATAGCTCTAAGACAAGTCCGAAGAATGTTATATGTTAGGAATCAACTGAAACAAGTATGCATCGACATAAAGAAAAGGCGACACGACGTTTGGTAGTTACTTTTATTGCCTTCAGAAGCTCGTGTTCAAATATGGATCCGAATTTTAGAGTATAACTTATGGAACAGCATTCTGAAACTGGAATAGATGCGAGAGTTGCCAAACTTTCTACTTTACTTCAAGTTCTTTCAATATGTGCAGGAGCAACTGAACAAGTTAGTGACAGATTTGCTAGAAAAGGACTCGTGGAGTAAGAACTATTGATTTGATTAACTAAATCTCGTCAAATAAGGTATTTCATAGTACGGAATGAAAGTGAATAAGCTCAACATTTGTATATACCTTCTTTTTGAAGTTCTAAAATTTTTCTAAAAAATCTGATATGGTCTTGTCTCTGCGTCGTTAGTTATTCAATACAAAATATAAACAAAAACAGTTTTTTTAACTAAAAAATTGTTGAGTATAATTATTTTAAACTTTTTTTCATGCGCTCAATCGTTTAGGTGAGATAAAGGGCGGTGAATAACCAGCGCTAAGCTATAAGTAATGTAATGCACTAAAACTTTACCAAAAACTTACACGGTTTCCCTTACATTACTATACGTATGGATAATCCGGCGCCATAATCGAAAATAAAATAATTGCAAAAACTGTTTTTATTTTCTTTTTATTTAAGGTTGACGTTAAATAACGTTCAATGAAGACACGAGGTTATTTGAAATTTATAGGTGACTTTTAGAAAACCAAAATGAAGGTATAAAAATATTCAGCTCATTACCTTTCTTTCGGAGTTTAATCTCTAAAATGACTGGGCTAACGTCAATTATTTGAAAAATGCTGGAGACTTTATTTTATTCGTAATGGATAATTTAATAGGATAAATTATGCATTTTTAAAATTTGTCATTCATGTTCTTTTATTTAACGTGTAACGTTGGGAATCGTCCAGTATCATATTATTCTAGCAATTCAAAATAGACAAATTAGCGATGGTTCTTAAGTTATCAATTACGAATGTTCTCTTGAACACTAAATAAAGAACTGTATTGCCAAAGCGTATTGTATGATGAAAGTAAGGTTGTCAGCTATTGTCCTTGTGCAACCCCACTGTTTGTAATTTCAGATTCAGGCACGTGTAATCATTGTGATACACCATATAACATAGCACAGTGTCACAGAGGCAGCTAACACAAGTGGTGCTACTTCTCAGAAACGGTAATGTGTGCATCAATAATGCAGAGGAAAAGTGAGGGTGTCAGTCATTATCCTTGTGGCACTCCACTGTTTGTGATTTCAGATACAGTCGCACGTCGTTAATGTAATAGGACATCCTGTGGATATCAAAATGTCTTGCATCTCATTCACCCTCGTACTGGAGTGTTTTGTATCTATATGCTATTCGAAATTACAGTTATTTAAATATATGTTATTTAAGTTTCTAGATTGTTTTATGGTAGGAAACTTATGTTACTAAAAGCTTCATTGACATGTCTGAGTATTATCTAACAGACAGTAGCTAAATATGTATATGTGAGTACAGTATTCTGATATTTTACTTTTAAATTACCATTAATATGATTAGTTGTACCTTCCTTGTAATAAAAGAAAACATATAATGCTTTAATCAGCCTGGCACTTATAAATTATTAATATTTCATTCTAAATACTATTATCGTGTCCAAAAATTTGTTTTGATACAAACTTAAAGCAACCCAGAATAAAAGTCGATGTTTATGATCAAATGATAAAAAACTGTGATTTTTTGTGTATGCGGAACAAGACGAAACACTAAATTATATCCTGTATTTCGCAAAGTAAAAACAAACCTGATTTTTTAAATATTATCAGTTGCTTAATTGGATATTAAAAAGCATGGCCTCACATGTAAGTGTGCTCTGCGTCTCAGTTACGCCTGTAAGATCACATTGAGCAGTGCTTGTTGGAGCCAATTATGGGTTTCTTGTCCAATATAGACTAAATCAATGTTACGTTATTTATTGTATTTATATTAATTCAAAAATAAATCTAATAAATCATAACTATGGTTTCTTCTACTCACAGCTTTTTAAGGGGCTCTCTAAAATAATGAGCTTATTCTCTCGGCTGCTCACTCGGTAGAAGTTTGTAGATTTTTTTGGACAAAATAAATATTAAAAAGGTATATTTAAAAAGATTCAAAATATGTTTTACGAAGAAACTTTCTCTAAGCCGCCATATTGAAAGGAATTAGAACGAGATGTACGAAGCTAACCAATCAACTTAGCCGAGATCAATTATTGTATTCAGTGTTTGATAAATAGATCGGTTTGGTGTGACGTATACATTTTTATTTTTTTACAAACTTTGGATTGAAATCATAGCTTGAGTACAATTGCAATAGGGTTGTTTTGTATACAAGCTTTTGTATAAATCTATATTTTTGGTAATTCAGACGAAGGCCAAGACTGATAAGTAAATAAGTTAATGATTTTTTAAACGGCCAGGGTATTCGCTTTATTACGCAAAGTAACTTGACTGGGGAATAATTATTTTATTAATGGACACTTTTTATAGTAAAGACTGCGTGAGTTCTAATTTACAACACTTATCTGTGGGATATGTTTGATAGGATTGTGTAATTCACCATTCCCGTTCCCACTGCTGGATGTCGTACCGAAAAGCTTAGAATAGAATCGTGGAAAACATGTACATTGTATCTGCGAGAGAATATGAAAACGTCAGCACTTCACAGCTTATGTGGTTTATGCTGCAACCCAGATCTTGGTTGGCAAACAATTGCCTCCCTACAACGAGGAGAATATTGCACCTATATTCCCAGTGTTGTCGCATGTCATGCACCAGAGACCGCTGCCAACCTAATTCATCACTTTGACAGAAAGCACTTCTAAATCATGTTGTGTTCCATTTTGTATGCCAATGGCCCAGATACGATTACATAGGGTAAGAAATGATTGCTCATTATTACATGGAAATTGATGTAATCAGTAATCAGGAATATTTATATAAAAATTACTAGTAATAATGGTAAATACTCTCCTTATTACTCCCCTCAAGGTAAATAAAGTGCATTGTACACATTAAAAAGTCACTCAAGTCCCTTAAGAGACAAACACTATAAGTGCATTGTTATTTTATATCGAATCAACTATATGCATTATATATTATCACACTATTTTGTCTTATATTCTGCTCTCTCATATAGAAGGCAACGTCAAGAGGTCGCAGGGGTGGACTACGAGAACAGATTAACCGGTACGATGCTTTCAACATAATTGTTTATTCGGTCTGGGACTGGGAACTTTCCGTACTGTATAAACAAAGCAACCACTACAAATAAGTTGGTATAGTAGACTACAGAAGTTTGCTGAGACAAACTGCATAAACAAATTTTACTCAATCACATTCCTAATCCACTTTAATATGTACAACTAATAGTTATTTAAAATAAAAAAACTTAATTTTATATGATTGTTAGCTCATACTATTCCGAAATAAACTATAATAATAAGGTGAATTAGATATATAGCAATGTGAATTACTAAACAAAATAGAAGTGGTAGAGATGCCAGAGTCTGTACGCAATGAAAACATCTCAATTAGTTATGACAGATGTCGTCAGTCTCATTAGAATATACAATAGAGTACTTGACATCCAGGCTGTGCAATATTTCATTATGACAACCAAGTACGTTAGACCGTGAGGATATTATTCAATGTAGTTCTCGTCAGCCTTACTTTGTTTTATTTCATCCTGCCAGAAACGTTAACCAGGCCTTGAGGATATTGTACAACGGAGTTCTCGACAGCCATGCCGTGCTGTATTTCATTACACTGAATATGGGTACTAATGTCTAGGCCAATAGGATAAAACACGGAGCTATAGATAGCCATTCGGTGCTGTATTTCATTACACTGAATGAGGTTACTAATGTCTAGGCCAATAGGATAAAACACGGAGCTATAGATAGCCATTCGGTGCTGCATTTCATTACACTAGGTATGTTTACTAATGTCTAGGCCAATAGGATAAAAACACGGAGCTATAGATAGCCATTCGGTGCTGCATTTCATTACACTAAGTATGTTTACTAACGTCTAGGCCAATAGGATAAAAAACGGAGCTATAGATAGCCATTCGGTGCTGCATTTAATTACACTAGGTATGTTTACTAATGTCTAGGCCAATAGGATAAAACACGGAGCTATAGACAGACATTCGGTGCTGTATTTCATTACACTAAGTATGTTTACTAATGTCTAGGCCAATAGGATAAAACACGGAGCTATAGACAGACATTCGGTGCTGCATTTCATTACACTAGGTATGTTTACTAATGTCTAGGCCAATAGGATAAAAACGCGGAGCTATAGATAGCCATTCGGTGCTGCATTTCATTACACTAGGTATGTTTACTAATGTCTAGGCCAATAGGATAAAACACGGAGCTATAGACAGACATTCGGTGCTGCATTTCATTACACTAGGTATGTTTACTAATGTCTAGGCCAATAGGATAAAAACACGGAGCTATAGATAGCCATTCGGTGCTGTATTTCATTACACTAGGTATGTTTACTAATGTCTAGACCAATAGGATAAAACACGGAGCTATAGACAGACATTCGGTGCTGCATTTCATTACACTAGGTATGTTTACTAATGTCTAGGCCAATAGGATAAAACACGGAGCTATAGACAGACATTCGGTGCTGCATTTCATTACACTAGGTATGTTTACTAATGTCTAGGCCAATAGGATAAAAACGCGGAGCTATAGATAGCCATTCGGTGCTGTATTTCATTACACTAGGTATGTTTACTAATGTCTAGGCCAATAGGATAAAACACGGAGCTATAGACAGACATTCGGTGCTGTATTTCATTACACTAAGTATGTTTACTAATGTCTTGGCTAATAGGATAAAACACGGAGCTATAGACAGACATTCGGTGCTGCATTTCATTACACTAGGTATGTTTTACTAATGTCTAGGCCAATAGGATAAAAACACGGAGCTATAAATAGCCATTCGGTGCTGCATTTCATTACACTAAGTATGTTTACTAACGTCTAGGCCAATAGGATAAAAAAACGGAGCTATAGATAGCCATTCGGTGCTGCATTTAATTACACTAGGAATGTTTACTAATGTCTAGGCCAATAGGATAAAACACGGAGCTATAGACAGACATTCGGTGCTGTATTTCATTACACTAAGTATGTTTACTAATGTCTAGGCCAATAGGATAAAACACGGAGCTATAGACAGACATTCGGTGCTGCATTTCATTACACTAGGTATGTTTACTAATGTCTAGGCCAATAGGATAAAAACACGGAGCTATAGATAGCCATTCGGTGCTGCATTTCATTACACTAGGTATGTTTACTAATGTCTAGGCCAATAGGATAAAACACGGAGCTATAGACAGACATTCGGTGCTGCATTTCATTACACTAGGTATGTTTACTAATGTCTAGGCCAATAGGATAAAAACACGGAGCTATAGATAGCCATTCGGTGCTGTATTTCATTACACTAGGTATGTTTACTAATGTCTAGGCCAATAGGATAATAAAAACACGGAGCTATAGACAGACATTCGGTGCTGTATTTCATTACACTAAGTATGTTTACTAATGTCTTGGCTAATAGGATAAAAACACGGAGCTATAGACAGACATTCGGTGCTGCATTTCATTACACTAGGTATGTTTACTAATGTCTAGGCCAATAGGATAAAAACACGGAGCTATAGACAGACATTCGGTGCTGCATTTCATTACACTAGGTATGTTTACTAATGTCTAGGCCAATAGGATAAAAAACGGAGCTATAGATAGCCATTCGGTGCTGCATTTAATTATTTCAAGTATGTTTACCAGCCTGTATACTGTGTAGATAATGTTTTCTAATATGTACATGTTAAATTATATTAAAAGAAGTTATGAAGGAGAATTCCACCTATGAACATATGGCAGCTTCTGATGCCCAAATGTAGACGGTATAACAGCATTATAATAAATTAATTACACTAATAAAGTACAATGTGCCGTCATTGGCTCTCCTTCTCACATCATAGCTAAAGGGATTATCGGTCCGGTGTATCAGCTTTACAATGTGTCGCAGCAGACTCAAGGATGCAATGATTTAATTCTTTATTCCCTTGAAGGGCTCGTGCAGGTTCTTTATAATCGATATGTGCGGGTTAGAACACGGTTATATAGCTTTACAAATGTCCTCCCTTTGAAACGTAGATGTTTGATAATCTAAGTTTTTCAGAGGCTAGATTTATGCTGCAATAGTTTATTAATTTTATTTCATATGATCTAAAACTATTTCTAATACTTTTTATACCATTAACAATACTGATCCAGGATATCTGTTTAAGCAAGTCTGTTTTCTGTATTTGATCACTAAACTAAGTAAAATTTGACATTATATATGAAAAGGTAGTATAAGTTTACATACAACAGGTAGCACCGCAATTGAGTCAATTATACATAAATAATCTTTGCAATTTGGTGAATATCGTTGCTCAGAAGTACTATACAAATAAACCAAGGAAGAATTTATACATTCTATGTATAAAACACGTGTTGATAGTCAAATATCATTCCGCACAAATTTGAAGATTCATACTTACAGATCAGTATCGCCGCACTCTGTCTTGCTCTTGCCCACTAGAACGCCGGATGGTTCCTGATACTTTGCCAGGTAGACCGCAACACAGTGTGGGAGTTATCGTTCAAGTAGGTTTAGTTCGTTCATGGCAAGAGCAAACGTGTCCTTAGTTATTTGAAAGGAACCTAACCGTTCAAAAGCTTACAAAGGTGGAGAGCTTCTATGGGGAATATGTCTCGAATTTAAAACATCCGGAAAAGACTACTATGTGCTAATAATGAAAATAGTATTAAGAGTAAGTCAGACAATTAAGGAGACTGAATGTCCCGGTAGTAGCCAAATAGTCGCTCTTTGTTACGTTAGCTGATACTGATTTAACATTTATTTATGTGTCTAGTATTAAGGGTGCTAAACTAACAATATTACATGAGAAAAATATCTTTTTATTTTCTCCTTCAAACCCTTTTGATAACCTCTCCACAAAATGTAGCGCAGCTAACGATCGATTTCTATCTGAAGGGAAAACCAGGTATTCAAATTCAAAAGTCAAAAACAAAAAATGTCTTATTTTACCACACGAAGTTAGGATAATAAGAATTCTTTAACACTTAACGTGGGGGTCAAAACGGTCACTTCTGAAACACCACTAATGGCCGGGCAGACGGGCTGCTTGCAAGGACAGAATCTTTCAGCGGTCACCCATCCATGCAGCAGCCACGCTCGACGTTACTGGATACGGTTATCTTGCGATATCCACCGTACCCTCTACACTGCGCCATTGGCAAGAGATTTTGTGCTTCTCATAAAACGAATTGGCTCACAGCTTCTGGACTACTAGTGTCCTAAACATAGACACGTCTAAACTACGAGCCAACGAGCATTGAACTTACTCTCTAGACACAATCGCTCAAAACAAGGGTAGTTATCATACACTATAAGAGGCGTTAAGAGGTGAAAAAATAATTTCCAATTCCTCCTTAATGTCAGAGGAACTCTCTAATACCGCGTGTGAGACAGGAACTCATCTTCTTAATCCACTCACATTCCTGTCCATATGGCCCCCGAACGTCCATTTCCTTGGAGAAAATTATTAGATTCTTCACTTTGTTGTTACACTCTCTACAACATTCTTCTTTTTAGAGATTGTATTAATATTTTCTATATAATCTTGACTATAAATATTGTTACTTTTATATATATATATATATATATATATATATATATAGATACGTAAACGACCCAATTCTGAGGATTGTCCTATTCTGATGAGTGGCTCCTCAGAATGGTAACGTGAATGTATAATTTGTTCTGAGTCGTCAGAAAGGGATCACGTATGTACTAAATTATTTCTCACCTAAATTTATACTGTTACCTAAACTTTAAACCATAAATACAAAAAACAACTCGCTAAACACTTTACTGTAGCAAGAGCTTTAATTACACGTGTGTCTGGTTTTAAAGGTGTAAAACCAAGTGGATACCGAGTTATATAACTTTTGTAATAATTGCTAAAATGTCTAATTATTGAGCCCAGACGATCTTGAGGTGAAACCCACGAAAACAATTTTCAGAACACTATTACGGGAAAATATATACAGTATACACTCGTGAATTTAACGAAATTTCGCATTGTGTTTTTATGGTTCTATTCTAAGATAAAGGTACAATTGTAATGAAATAGAAAACACCAAAGCTTTTAGGATGAAATAAATTACTCAAAAACTAGATTTGAGTAGAGATAAAAAACCTGTCACCTAGTTACATTAGCTGAAAAGTGTCTTAATATGGATTATATATAAAAAATATGTTATAGATATTCTATGACTAATGTCTTAACAACGGTCGATATTAAACATGTTTTGAGAGGTTGACACCTATCTGATTAGGACTGTAATTTGTTATGAAAGTCTTTTTACACATCTTGATATAAGAGTTTATTTGGATTAAACTCAAATAAGTGCGTACATGTAAACATTCTCTTACTACGTAGAAAGATATGTATCATTAAGAATACGGCCGCAATTCATAACGCATCTTTAAGATTGACCTTGCAACAGTATAGCAGACTCTGACCGCTAGATCGCATCATCGTTTCCTGTTTTCTGCGATGAGCAGCCCGCTGGCCCATTCCACCTCCACTCCAAGTACCCGGAACAATTATATCTGTCCCACCTGTTTATCTCTCTCTCTCTGTCCTTCGACCTTCCTGAACCCTACATCTGGCAGTTTCTAAATTAGCAGTGTACTATTTGATATTAGTATTCGTTCTCTTAGAAATTCGTTATAAATATTTTTATACTCAATTCATCAAGTAATCGGTATTGCTGTCTTCATAAAATTCTGAAGTTTATTTATGTACCAATAAATATACTCTTGTGGCTAGGTTATAGTTTGGTCTTCTAAAGACAGGGCCAGGTCCCGGCGATCTCTCTCACACGCTAAACATGTCACTTCAAACGTCTACCACATTAAAACATACTCCAATATTATCTCTGAAACAATTTGTTAATAGTTGGGTAATATTCACTCATATATTAGAGTGAAAGACAAACACATTTTATTTTTGTGGATTGTGACAACCAAAATTATGGAGAAAACACCGATTTGTCTTAAAATTTTAAGTTTTTTTTCCATTTTAACACATCATAAAAAAAACAGTAGGCCTACTTGTGCCACAGTATTTGTTGTATTTGTCTTGAATAAAGGTGTATTAAAAAGTAATTAACTTTCCTTAACTCTTACAAAACCTGTTATTAGCACCTATTTTGATGAACTGTATATTTATTTATTACTAACCGTCTTTCCTTGTAAGTATCAATCTATGAGGCCAGATTTCTTTCCATTTCCAAATAAAAATAATAAATATATGTATCTTTTATTGTAAGAGGGAATATGTTTAATATCTATAAATTATTTTAACTTGTTCCCTATTATAAGAATTATTTACTACTGAAGTCATGTAATTAACATTAATGTAGGTGTGTTTATGTAAAACAATACGCATGTAAAGTATATTTAATATAGTCAAAAAATGTTTTTTTTTAATTGTCTCCATCAATTAGCAACGCTACAGGTTTAGATATATTTATATGTATAAATAAAAATGTACTCTATGCTTTTCTCAAAAACAAATGAAGGTGCAGATAAAGCGAGGTACATTTTAGACATGCTGCACCCGGCCCGCCTCGCACCGTGCCGCGAGCATCTTACATTGGTATAATAATAAACGTACCCAACTATCATTAACACTATCTGTGTCACATTCAAACATTACCTGTAGCCATTTATTACAATATCCTTTTACTTAATATTAAGTTGTTTATACATTGTTATTAATAATTTGTGTTTACATTTTTGTTATTTACTATGAAAATGGTTAGGAGACAATATACTTATACAAAAGGATGCTAAACGAGAACTCGTATAACTTGCTCCAGTGAACACGATATTTCGGGAAAACTTTTTGTCGTATTCTAAAACAATGTACATGGCAATTTGCGAACTGTTTGTACTATCAAAATGAAACACCTAGATAATTTGTTTTGTAAAAAATACGTAATTGATAAATTTGAGAAAATGTATATACAAAACATTCATCATTGAGTCTTGTCATACATGTGAATATTTGTAGCCAAATTTGTAGTTAGTTGCGTGATACTCTATTGTATGACGATCTCTTGGGAATAGTAAAAAAATACCCGAAAAGTTTTTTGTTGTTTTTATGCGCTTCTCAGGCTAATCTGGCTTTATATGAAACCTGTAGCTCTGGAATAAGCAATAATATTACTAACATGTGATATTGCCCACTTCTGGAACAGAATGGGCAATAGTTTCACCAGTATCCAATTCACGCTACTACTATATTGTCACTTCTTCGTTATGCATTGATAAGTATCCACGTATTACTTAAACTCCATTAAATAACTACACTCTCTTCTGATGAACTTATATTTTAATAGAGTAAAAGAAGAGTGTTTATGATTTTTAAAACATTTATTGCTGTTAAATCATAATAACTAAAAATAAGTTTTAAAATAGTATTTATTTGTAGGTATATATTTAAACTTGGTAAAGCAAACAATGTGTAAGTGGTCTTACTTGGTGCTTGTCAAATTCTAAATACAAATGTCACTATTTATTCAGAAACGTTTTATTGTACAATTTTAATACACAAAAATGTAATGCACAGGCCACATCTTGTAATGTAATAAGCTACGCACATGGTACTGTCTCAAAGGCTTTAATATTAATGCAGGCATTATCCAGAGACAAAGGCTTTTTTAAGGTACTATATAAAGTTCCAGTAATTAATTTAGTAAATAATAAATCCTGTACTCAATCACGTGAAGTGATAAATGAGACTATCTGAAAGGGCAGGAACACAACTTTAAAATGACATTGTCTTTTAAGAACAACTCGTATATTGCTGCACAGTGTGATATTCTTCTCAAGTACAGGGGTTTTAAGGACTATTGGTTGTTCATTAAAATGAAAACACTGACAATAAATTACTAATTTTTAAATATCAAGCACATTTTTTGGATTTATACTTGATGCTACTCTACTTCCGAACCACTTTAAGGTTATTTATATACGAGTATAAATATATCTTGTTAATTCTGTAACTGATATTAGTACATGATACAAAATATAATTTCATCTTCAGATTCATTATTGAACATATTCCTAAAGAATAGAACAAAAGTCAAAAGAATACTCGTGTTAAAAAGTTAAAACAGTGTTATTTTTATTCAAACTTAATTTATTTAGTAGTGCGTATTTGGTAGTGTCACAATTAATATCTGGTCTAAGTAGTCAAAAGTTTTGCTTACGTCGCGAAAAGCAATTTGATTGTGTTCCCAGCAACAATTTGAAAATGGGAGCGTATATTTACTATTTAAATAATATGTAATGTACGTAAATATTTTTATTTAAAACCATTCCATCCATAATAAAAAGGAATTGGCATTTACACCAACATATATTTTATAGAATATATGTTTACTGCATATAAACTACACATTTAATCATTACACATGAAATAAGCAATCGTGTGTTGTTAACAGTGAAGCGATTGACATCCACCCACAGACGTGTTATACACACGGAGCGCGGCTCGGCATGAAAAAACATAGGCAGAAAATATTAAATTTAATTTAGTTAAATATTTACAAAGCACGAAATATTGTTATTTTAGTTATATAATTACAGGTTTTCATAAACAAAGTATGGCACAAACACAAGTTAACGATCGGCAAATAACTTTCATAAAAATGAAAGAACGATTATTTCACAAATATAAACCAACAAAAATCTATCTATTATATTTGGAGATTTAATGCTGTTACTCGTCAAGCAAATACTCTAATCTGATATATTTTTTTTGTTACAGTCGACAAACTATTACAGGAATCAACCTGAGATCTAACAGAGGAGGCACCGTATTTATAACATTTTTCACAACATCTTTTACGTCACAATTTTAAAAAACTGAATGCTTTTATTTAGCAGTTTCTCAGTAGAAAATATGCTTAACCAAAAAAAAGTAAAAGTTTTTCTAGAAACAACCACATAAAACTTACGAAAAATATTGCATCCAAATATTGGAACAGTGTTTTCAATAAAACTGATGTCGAGAAACATTTCAACAGAGCGTTTCCCCGTTATAATCCACAAAAAATATCAGTTTATAACAAGCCAAAAATTGTTACATCATAAAATTATGAAAAACAAACGATGAATTCAATGTGATTATATTTTACAGATATTAGCGCAGTAGAATTGAAGAATAATTATAATTTATAAAAGTTTGGATATAAAACCGCATTTCCAGAGTAAAATCCGACCGATCATATGGTTATCAGTCGCAACCCTTTGAAGGCAACATAGAAAAGTATCATCTATTTTAAAAGATATTCTTCGTCATCGTCAGATAGGCGATTTGAAACTCAACGGGATATCGTGCACGATCTTCAAGAAATTTTTCGCTGAATTTCGTTATCGACAACAAATCTAGTACATCGTAATTAATATTATAAATGCGAAAGTGCTGTTGTTTGTTTGTTTTGGTTTCACGTGTAAACTATTCAGCGAAATGTACTGAAATTTAACATGGAAATTTTTGCGGTCCCTGGGATGAATAAAAAAAAAAAAAAAAAAAAAAAAAATGGCTGGGGTGCCTTTATTTCGAAATCTATCCGAGCTACGCCTCACTGGTATTTAAAACAGCGAAAAATCCCATCTTGTTAAGTAAAAGTGTGAAATATTAGTTAAAGGAGCATGTAATTGTAATCAACTGTTCTGTATAAATATTGTTTATTATGTTCAATGTTTTAACATTATATAGTAAGCATATTCTCTAAGGAAAAACAGATATTTTGAACGTCGTTTTTAGATTTCAGCTATTACGTAAGTATTAAATCTACCTTACAAAATGCCCTGAAACATAAGATAGCCCGAATTTGACACTGAAGACTCCCTTTGAAGCAGTCGGCAAATACTATGCTAATGAAATTTCGCTGGACTGTGCTTCTGAATTAATGTACCAATTCCAACTATCTCAAAATGTTCTAAAATTTTAACAATATTTTTCTGTTTATAAAGAAAAAAACGCATAGCGTCATTGTTAATGAACTTTTAACTGTATATTCGTGTCAAATATTAAGTATTAAATCTAAATTACAATGTTACAATTTAAATTTTACTATAAATTTAAAGGCAAATAAAAAAACGCATCTTAGCTCACTTCTAACGTGCAGTCTGCCTGACGTACAGTCCGGTACGAAAACCAGAACCCTCTTCAAAAATATAGAAAAATTACAGAAATCCTCCCACGGAGCTGAAGTCGGTTATCTGTCGGTTATCTGTCTTGAACTCTGCACTCTGCTAAACAGTCCAGGAAGTCCTAATCTCAACATTTAATTCGTGACTCATCACTCCGAGCGCTAGGTGGACGAACCTTGAACTTCAGCTGTCGTCATACAGTCGCCTATTTTCGTTTGCAACAGATAACAACTACCACGTTATCTATCTGTTCAAGGTTGGGACGGACTCACTCCGTTACCTTGTTGATTGACGAATTTTGCGTTGGCGCGCCACTACGCAAATATAACTCTGTTAAGTTGATTAAGTTAAACTTTCGTCCAGTATACCAAGAAACGAGCGTTTGAAGCACCACAACTGAATTTTTTTAATTCTCTTCTTTATTTATCAAAAGATGTATTTTTAACTATCTCCTATCTTTACTTTCTTGTTCAACTCATCAGGGTGTCCTCACAACAGATGTGATATTAACGCTATTCATATTTTAAAAAAAATATATAGTTTAATCTTGAAAGCTTCAAAACTACTATCAATAACTCAAAATTCTTTAAAATATTTGATAAAATATTATATTTCTCCATAACGTACAATAATCTGCATTATTATATTACACCACACTAACTTAGTTAATTACTGTACTGTCCCTCTTTCTTGAAACCAATAACGTAGGCTAATTAATATATGCATATATAAATTTGGGTTTCATCAATCTCCACAATCTCCGCTGTTTCTTTATGTCTTCGATAAGGTGTGGCTTCCGTTAAGTCAAAATGAGCACAATTTAATTCCCTTTTTTTAGGCAATTAAGGCTTTCCACGTTGTTCACCACCGATAGGGTTTTTAAAGTTGGTATATTTGGATGGAATCAAGACTGAGATATTATACAGTTATTTTTCTTCTGAATTTCAAAACAATTTTTCTTCTGCGTGGTCTTCCGGATAGTCTGAGGTATCGGACCGTGAGAGAATTGTATACAATAGTTTTAGTCTTTAGACATAGTGTCTTAACACTCCCCTCTTTATTACTTTCACATTGTATAATTTTTTTTAAATAACGGAAATTGCTTAAAAGTCCAGGTGACAGTGAAACAACAAACTATTACAATTAGCCGTTCAAAGTGATGATGGATACATTAACAACCAGTCTCTGTCGCACACTTCCCGCGCTCCGAGCGAGAGAGAGAGCGAGAAATGGCACATTGCCATTGTTGGATATAGATATATGGTACCGCAGAATTCTTTGTAGCCTTTTTTGAAAGGTACAGTTTTCTTAGTACGTTATTTTGTTACAAGTCGTAGGGTTTAGTCAGTAATAACAATTAAAGAGCTCAAAAATATCAATTTTCGCACCATACAAACTTTTTTCTACTTTCAATAATTGATGTATCATACCTAAAATCCCCCCCCCCTATTTCGTAACGAAACCGACAGTGAAAACCGCATCAAATCCGTTGATTAGTTTAGAAAATACCGATGCACAAACAGACCAACACAAAAAGTTACTTTATATTATATTATGTAATGATGATTATACTGTTGCTAAGCATAGCAAACTAAGCCTCAAAGAGATGTCTTTCATACTGATAAGTAGTGTGGTCAGCATTACCATTATTTGGTTCATTTCTTGGAAAATGTTTATTTCTTTTACTTTGTACTAGACATTGTTGGGATTACATACCTGACTGTCATATACTACTCAGGTAAAGTAAAAGGAACGATCCAATTGTCTTAATTTGCCAGATAAAAAGTATTTATTCACATTGATATTGCTCATACTTAAAGCTCTGTCCCCATGTCTATGACCATTTTCAGGTACAAATATAATATACAATTATACAATACATACAGTATACAATTATACACACTATAATTTTGTTGAAAGCACGCTACTAGAATTCTTGAAACTGCTCACTTCAGCAATCCATTTTTTTGTGAATGGCTATTTTCAGGTAGTGTATACAAGTAAATATCGGGTTCTCACCAATCTTTGAAGCATTTAACCATACTAATTGTCTTACTTGTTTAGGCTGAAGTAAATTATGTGAAATTACTCGTATTTAAAGTTATCTTTTTGGCCACTTTCAGGTATATTATACAGTTCAATTTTGAATTCACAACGAGATCATGGGCGAAGAATTTATATAAAATTTCGACCAAAGAATTCTTACGGGTACCCGTGAGTTCTCTAAAGCAAATTATCAAAGTAATGATTGCACGCCAGAGGTCGCACCCGTGACAGCTTGCAGCAATTTTAAAATATCAGTAGTAATGTTATGATTAACAATATCAGCAGCTAGGGAACTCTCAATTGATCTTCTCTCATATACATCTTTACAAGATATGTTAGTCCTTAACTCACTTGGTTTTCAATTTAATACAAATTGTGTTTACCAATTCGGCAGTATTGTGTGATACAGAAATTTACAATCAATCACTTGTAATAAATTCAAGTTAGGCTACACTTATCAAGTTGTTATTTTATTATACTTATTTTCTTTTTAAGTAGCCTACTAAAAGATTTTTTATTCATACGTATTTGTTCTCGCATAACCTCCCACATAATCTAAATATTACGGTAAATTGTATAGACCTTTTAATATGTTTTTATTGACACAGTTATTTGTAGATGTAATGTAGTATATAAATAACGAATAATGAATGGATAGTGAACTTATTCCGACATAAAATGTACATCAATACATAATTATAATAAATTTGGAATTGACTCACCACTTTTGCAAATAGTGTGGTCAGTGGACTGCAAAAAAAAACAGGTTTCTTATCAGAGTCCCAGTCTATAGATTCTTTAAGATATCAGCCGGGCTGCTCCCCGCGGCGCCTGCGGTAAAACGGACTGTAGGTCCACGTCGTAAAACTGTCGGGGTAATTTCTTACTTGCTTCTGAAGAGGTGGACAGTGGGTCCCAGGCCGGGACCGTGAACCCACTGTCCGATTCACGGGTTTCTTTTGACGAGGGTTTGACAGGGGATCGCCGTACTCCACTCTACTGCCCTTGACGGTTGTTTTCAAAATCTATACTCTATATCTCATAAATATTATTCAGCAGACTACTGTCTTTTTATTAGTTCTTTTAGACTCGCTACAGAAGAAGACATGTACAGAAAGATTTAAACAAAAAGCTAAATGCATAAATGAAAGTCGGGTTTATTTTTTTAAGTGCATTGTAATACACCATTTATAACTTAAGAATTGCTGTAACGATTATAATGGTCTTTGCTTTGTGGATTCGTTTTCACCCCGCGATCAAAACAACTATTAAAGTAGGCCTATCGTAAAATTGCACGGAAAAATCAGGTAATTAGAACAAGAATTTTATATAATACGAGACTGTTAACTTTAGTTAACAGTTTTGTTACACGATTATGTTTAAACATTATTTTGTGATGGCACAATCATATGTGTAAGTATTACCACTATTTTCAATTTATTTATATTTGGTGTTGAAAGGAAAGAATTAGCTTGATAGTAACCACTATTTATTTAACCTTTTCTGCAACCACTGTTGAACAGAGAGTAAGAAAAATATTCAGATAAGAAAATTAAAAGTGTTGGCAAAAAATCTACTTTGAATTGTACACTGTAGCAAATATTGAGTATGAAGTGTTTGGTGAGTACTGTAAAGCTCATATCAAAGAAGTATTTACTAGGTTTCTAACTTTGTAAATTAAGTTTTTACTTAAAATAGATGTGTAGTATTTACTGAAGGGCTATCGTATAAATCTCTAGCGCTAAACAATAATAAAATACACAAGGATGCAATAAACTTCATTTTAATAACATTTATGTTTGAAAAATATTATTTTATTGTTAATCGTCATACTTTTAAAATTTACTATGGATATAAATACATAGGTATATGAGTAATACACGTTGTTTTAATTTTATCACCTACCTGAACTTAGGGTAATGGTCCTACTTATTAAATTTGCATGATTTATTACATTTTTCAATAACAGTATCAGTCGGTAAAGTAATTTTCTTCCCGGATTATATTAAATTTGGAAGTCGAAAGTTAACTTAAATTTTAGGTTAATCTAGTGTTACTATTCAATTCAGAATTTATTTGTAAATTGTAACTAATCATGTATTTTTATTTAAAAAATAAGAATTTTTAATATGAGATCATAATTAGTTTTCATAATCTTTCGTACAATTGTCCATATTGCAAGCATGGTTTTTAATAAACATTAAGTTCGTTCTTAGTAAAAATATTCAACGAATTTCCCTAATTGAGTTATACCTCTTTTAAAAGTTTAATTTTTTATATATCTTACGACCTAATATACATGTTAGTACTCGTATATACTCGTACTCTATTGTGTAAGCTAATATGTCTCTGTAAACGGTTTCATTGAATTTTTTGTTTATAGGCTAGGAGCCACTATTTAAGGTAATACAATATTTTGTCTATGTACTATTCATAAAGTATTTCATACAATTATAAATATGATATCTTAAATATTGATCTAAAGTGTTGTTTTAATTAATAACAATAATAATAAAACAATCAACTATTCATTTCAATTAACGTGTACTATGAGTGACGTGGCTACTCGCATATACGGTATTATACTAACGATGGACCGAAATAATGAAATAATAATTATTAATACAAATTATTAATACAAACTTTTTGTAGATGTTTATCATTCATTAGGATATTGCCGAATTACACAGATAGTGATGTGTGGAATTTGTCCAAAATATAATCCCAATTAGCAATCCACTTCAAGCAATCCATAGCTTGAGTTTTTGGTTTGAGTAAACTGTTGTTTATATTTACTGCCTAAGCGATACGCTGTGCGTGTTTAGTGGAAGTATCACTGATATTCTTCCACAGGATGAAGATGAGGGCAGGTAAAAAGATTATTGCACGGCCAGATCAGTTTTGAAAAGTAGGACAGTTAGTCCAGGCCAACACCCGTGGACTTACTGTCCTACCCTGCAGAAAAGTGACGTCAGCCACTCTCGTCAAAACTAGGCGTGGACCTACAATCCTACAATCGGCGCCTGCACTACAAGGATTAAGTTAATAATGGATAACTGGATGAGTCACCAACAAAAAAAAAAACTCTCCCTTGTTACAATCTTTTCTTACAAACTAAAAAAACATATCTCAATAACCCTTCCTTCTCAACTAGAAAACTAGAAATTATGATAAATAGCCTAATACAAGTCAAATACATGATTCTTTGCTATTTACATATTTCTTTATGTTAATTAAATACTAATTTATTTGAACACATGATTTATATAATAACTCAAATTAATACTATAGGGGGAAATTATTAATTGTAAAATGAGTTACAGTTTTCTTGTAATAACAAAAACGTTTCTTAATTTACAAAATTCTCTAACATTCACAGATATTTTAATGTTATGACGCAATTTATTAAAAATATTTAGGCCATTGTAAAGAAAAGAATGCCTTAGTATTGACTTGTTGACTTTAGGTGTTTCTGAACATTCGCCAGTCTATGCTTCTGTTAGGATAATTTAGGCCCGTTTGTTCCTTAATCACCACTTCTAGTGTAAAACAGCCTAAGGGTTTTAAAAATAAACAAATGTTGCAGTGGTAGAATGTTTAATTGAATGAAAATAGGAAAGGAGCTCTCTCGTATTCTTTTGTGCGTAATTATTCTTATAACATTATTTTGTATGACTCTTAACCTTCCTATTAAATATTTATACGTCCCTCCCCAGCAAAACAACTCCATATTGTAGACTTGAGTCTATCAGAGCAAAATACAGAATTTGTAACAATCTGTCATCACAGAAGTTTCGCAAAAAATACAATTTTCTTATAGCGGATTTAAGTTTATTTTGCAAGACTGTTACATGTTTTTTCCCATGTTATTTTGAATAAAAAAGTATTCCAAGATATCTAAAATTTCCTTCCTTTGTAAATATATTTACAGTTACATAAGTCTCCTATGTTATCCGTAGAGCTTAATTCGAGAAATTTGAAATCAGAAACCGTACTGGTTTTTACTTAACAAAATTGTATATTATTTAAATAATTCTTGTTTTCATTAATTTCTCAATAATTTTAGAAAAAAACCGAAAGTAAACAATTGGACGGAGAATGTCCAATTTAATAGAAACGATTTTCTTGTAAATTGGCACAACTATACTCGACTTTAGTTGTTCTGAAATTTGACCAATAGAGAAACTTAAATTAATTAGCTGAGCGAGAACAGGTGAGCAATAGGTTTGATTAATGCTACACTTATATTATCAAAACCTGAAGATTTTTTGTTTTTCAGATTTTTAATTACTTGCAACAACACTTTATTTTCATTTGAATAAAAAATAAAAAAGGAAGTCAGCCTAGGTGTTAAGTTTAGCTCATTGAGAAAATTTGGATATTGACTTGGCTGTACTTCGATCAAATAATTGTGTGTCAGCTACTAAAGACGGATCAGATATTATTTTCGTTATCTAGTTCCACTCTGTCAACGGATTTCTTATAATTAGACTCACTTAAGGTGAAGAGATTAGTCTCCCCTTGCTTTATTAATTTGTTTGGAATAAAAGTTATTTTTGTTTCATTAATTTCCATTCTTAAACTACTACAGAATCTACTGTAAAAAATAGAAACATATTCTGAGACACAGTTAGTTAAATCAGTCACATGATTTTTATAAGGATTTCCTATTGCATTATAATTTTAAAAATATAAAAAGTGAGCAAATTGCCTTCATGTGACCTCTCATGTGTTGATTTCAACATTTTGCTTATATCTCGTAAAAATATAAACGATTTTAGTTACATTTTAAATGGACTAATAAGAATGGTAATTATCTTTCAATGTGAATAATAGCAATCGATACTACATGTGACAAGCGCACAGCTCTAATAAATTTTAAATTGTATTTCATAACCACTGGTATAATATAGAACTAATAGCTTTAATTATATTTAAAAAACTAAGTAAATCTTGATTTCCTATTTCTGAGTACAATACAGGAAGTACATTTAGAATTAGTACGGATTGTTTACTTCCCATGAGATCGCAACTCACCGGACGTTTCTTTATCAAATGGAGTTTCCGATCTACGAGGAGTCTTGGAAGTGAACACCTGACGACGCTGTTCTTTAAATAAAATACGTTTAGACTGGCTGTGATATCTATGTATTTACGTGATGGTTAAAAATTTGTGAAATATCAGACTTAATATTAATGTTGTTATGTACAAATATGAATTTATTCAACGCGAGTCATTATTTCTTTATTTCTTGTTCACATATGTAATTAGTAACCCAAACAATTAATTCTAATCACTTCAGGATGATTTTTTTCAAAATGAATACATTATACTATGTTATGATATAAAAATCATTATAATCATCATATTTTTGCGTTTGTGTTTACGTTGTTCAATCACGTGAAAGGTACTGGACCAATTGAACTGAAATTTTACATTGACATTCTTAGATGTCTCTGATTAACACTTAGGTCTATTCTTATTTCGAACACCCACTGGTTATGAAAATTCCCTTATCACTCCATTATTAAATACAAAAAGATTATTAATTGTTATTAATTAATTAATTTTTTTATTATTAATTATTACTGTAGATAGTATTTTGTATTTAATCCCCTGTCAAGGGCCAAGAATAATCAGTATAATAATTTATACACATTTATACAGCTGTTTAGACTGCCACTTAAAAATAATATGCTCGTTTATGTCCTTGATTTAAAAAATGAAACTGTTAAACTGCCAGTACCATAATATAAGGGATTAATTATTTATTAAGCGTATTTGATCGTACACTTATTATTGGCATACACAATAGACATTACTTCTTTTTCATACCTCGAGAATCGTCCTAATCTGTTGCAGAGTAATTATATATTTACAAACTATACTACATGCTATTTTATTTGTTTTTAAGAAAGGGTGTTATTTTGCCTACTTGCTTTCTTCTATGTCTGTTGAGAAGTACAAATTAATTTTATCTGCGAATAATTTCGCAAAAACCTGAAAAACCTACCGAAAAAATACTAAAAAGCGTTTGGATGCGTAAAAATACATTTATATCTTTAATATGAACATATCGCAGAATTATAGGACTAAAAGTAAAGTCGAAAAAGTGCATTAGGTTTAACATTTTCCAAATGGGCTACAATCAACATAGCTACCAGTCTGTAAACTGAATCCCTATTGGGACTTCTAAAAGTACCTACCCAGACATTTGCTCTCTTCATATTCTCTTCAGAAACACAGGTTTTATAACCCTCGTAATAGCAGTTTTTCTTCTACTAATACTGTAAATTATGTATAAAATTTAATATATCAAAATGTATATTAGGAAGCATTTTGATACACTATAAAATCAATTTAATATTACCCTTTTATGATTGTATAAAAGCACATAAGTTTGTAAAAATGTAACACCGTAGCTATGCAATCGACCATTAATGGTTTTTGAAAAACAAATAAATGACCATATGCGATATCTCACTACCCTAGTCCCCGTCAGGAAAACTAATGTGCCTGTGTAATTTCTTTTTTGAATGATAAGCTGAAAAGAAGGAATAACTCCCTATCTACAGTTCAGTTTCAAGTGAAAAACACATTATGTACATGATCATTTAAGGGTAGTTTGAAAGGGTAATATATTTACTAAAATTACAATTAATTTACAAAAATTAATAACATGTTTTTAATGTAGGGTAAATATCCCATACAGCGGTACCGGGGAATTGGGTTTCTTAGTTGGGGGGGGAGGGGGGGTCATGACAAGCTAAGGAAGGGTTTATCTATAAACTGTGTGATCATGGGAAAGAAATTCCAGTCTATACCTTACTAAAGAAACAATTGGCTTTATTTTTTTTGAATACATCTGTTACAAATAGCCCTTTCTGTCCCAGTTTTATAAAAATCTCCTAACTCAAATTTTCAGCAGTTGCTGTACTGGATTACACCGGATTTATCGTCTGTAAAAATTTGTTTTAATCACATGGCATTAGAGTCATTTTATAACCAACTTTCAAAATTCCTGATATTTTTACCGAACATAAAAAATTGCACCACAATATAATACAGGTGGTATTTAAGAAGTATTCATTTTAATTAAAAATTAAAACAAAATGAATCCATTACATTTTAAGGATTTCTTGAGCGTACACAATCTATGACAGAAAATCAGTTATAACACTCGTTAAATAACTATCGTAATAATTCATAAATATACACAAATATAAATCAAAGAATAATAAATCTATTTTGTTTGTTGAATGACAAAGAATAAAATTACATTTGTCATAACAAACACTATAATGCCTTATTAGACATTCTTTTTGATTACAGTTTTAGACAAACTATTACAGGCTATCAACCTATAAGATCTGACAGGGGAGGGACGGTATGGACAACATATTTCATGACAAAATTAGCATTTTATTTAGCACTTTTTAGAAGCAAATATGAAGAACCTGAATAATAAAACTGATAATTTTAGTAAGAAAAATATAATACAGGCAAACATACTAATCAACGGTGTCGCCGAGTAGGCTTGGTTACTGGATAATACGTGGTCACGTCGCTAGTGATTAGGAGGGGGGTGGGGGACTGTGATGGAGACACGATAATATCCGCTCCAAGTTTGGCGTTAGGTGGCTGCTGTATGCCTAGTTCCTTCAGTCAGTGGTATGGTCGTGGGGTGTTGGTTGTTGTGGTCCATCCATTACGCGTTTTATTCGTTATGGTAATATATAGTGGGGTAGTGGTGGAACATCCGACTATATAGTTAACTTTCTGTGTTTCGTTATGAGACAGCATTTAATAACAGTTACTAGTGATCCAAGATGTAAAATGTGTTTGATCGAAGTTTTAATTGTTGTTGGAGTGCGCTACACCTGCTATAAGAGCTTTTTTCTGTCAACGTTACGGTTATATAATTGGTTAGAATGATCAAAATAAATAAGAAAAAGCCATCGAGGTCTTCAGTCAATGAAAGCTACTGTTCGCCAGCTTCTTGAACAAAAAGGAAGTGAAGATGAAATGTCATCAGCTGTTGATGGAATGTTGATGATACAGACAGCGGTCCTGACTACGGTCCAAGCAGCTTCAGGGATCAGCCTCATACTCCTGATTTGAGTAAGTTTAAACCATTTATTTGCAGTACCTTAGCAGTTAGTTCTGTTATCACCGGAAAGAATTTGTCAGCAAAACGTTTTTATGAAATCTATTTAGTTTTACGTAAAGTTATACATTTTTAGTCTAAAGTTCTAGGTGTATAACTATAAATATGCTCCTATAAACTAAGGCCCTAGACAAATATTAATAACTCAATATATTTACAGCCATAAAATATTTTGCTAAGACACTATATTACACTATTGCTCAGTAAAAGAATAAAGCTATCAATACTAAATTCGGTTTGAAAAGTTTTACAAATTTAAAATATTTATTTTTATTATTAAAATGTGAATTTTATTGAAATTAAAAAGTGTAAAGAATTATCGTCCGATTTATATTTTTTTAACTATTAAACATTTTTTAAACAGAATTATTCATTTCCTATGTTTTACTAATCATATTTACTAAAACTAATTTAATTTTACAAATGAAAGGCCCTAGAAAAGTATTAAAAATGCAAAATATTTTCAGACAAAGGTTTTTCCTGAGACACTACATTGCTAAACTAAAAAAAATATATTAATACAAAACATGTTTTTAAATATTTGTTTATTAACAAAATTTGTATGACAGAAATATTCATTTCCTATCTTTACTAATTTATTAGTACAAACTTGCTTTACTAGTATAAAATAAAAAAAACAGAAAATATGTTGTTGAGTGTACTAGTGATTATATAATACAAACAAAATTACCAAAACATCTATTGCCATGGATGGTTATAAGTCCAGTTGATTCATAGGCATCCATAACATAATGGCTAGTTTTACATATACAAATGTGGAACACCCTTAAAATTTAAAGTCTGTTCTTTGTAGTTTACATACATGTCTATCTTTGTATCAAACTATATACCTCCGGTATTTATATTCGTTGTGAGTTTAAGGTTATTGTTACTAATGTTATTTCTCATACAGGAATATAAAGGCTCGACTAACAACAAATAGCAATTATTATCGTTGTACTGTCTGAAAACTACAACATAGCAGTATAAAATAAGTGAATGCAATATTTTAACTCCGGAAATGAGGAAAATCTTTTACTACAGTCACGACAGTTTATTACTATGTGAAAATTTATAATTTAGATCTGCTAAGCAATAATAAACTCTCACAATTATATTTTTTTAAAACATACAAAACAATATAAGGCAATTTTTGTTCTATGGATTACATATTAGGATTTAGCTTGTGACATTTCAATTGAAAGAATTTTCTAAAACATAAAAAATATTGGGGGATACCCCTTAAAGTACGGTGGCACCATCAAAATGTGCAGAATACTATTATAATTATATATAATAATTATATCACAAATATTATACAACTTTAATTGTGGAAGTTTTGATAACCTTTGTTTAAGTTATATTTTACTGTCTATATGTTTATTACAAGCCTTGATAGATACAAATACAACGTGCTAATAAAAAATACAAAGAAATAATTATGATGAATGAAATAATTAGCAAATGGTAATAGTTAGGGCTATAAAAAAGACGAAAAGGTGAAAAGTTTGAGTACTATGATTTTTAAATGTTGTTTTCTGGTAAAGTGTTAAACCTGTACTAACGACAGATGTATGAACCATTAGTATGACTTTCAAGTTTCAAAAAGTCCTTTATTCAATAATCGTAATTTCATGCATTTATACATTTCATGTGCTTCACAAAGCACGTGTGAAATTAAGAAAGAAATTTTATTTTACTAACTTTGATATGATTGTTCTTTAATGTAATGAAATATGACATTAGTTTAGAATTTTAAATATTGTACATATTTACCCAAAAACGTAGTCCATGGTGTTTGAAATACATAAGATCATTTAAAGTAATTGAATCTATTGAAATATTTAAGCCATACTAATTTAAAAAACTTATAACCTTACCTAAAAAAGAAAAATAAAAATCAATATTTATAATAATAAAGGAGCTCTCCTGACAGTCTGGTGATTCTGCAATATGAAATTAGCAAAATATGTTTATATACAGGGAAATTTTAGGAATTTTACTGACAAAAATTAATGAATGATTATTTATTTTAGTATTTAATACACAGCAGTAAGCAGGTAGATAATAAAATAAGTATAAGTTTTGGCCCCATAGCAAAGCATGGTTATTCAGTTACTATAAAAAACTTATGTATGATTAATCTAATTTTATCATTGAATTTAACAGCTATGAGCATTTTTAAGATTATGGTTTATTTACAAGAAAAGTTTTCGAAAGAGGCTCTTTCGTGAAGATTGTTATAAGGCTCCGAAAGTTAGAGAAACGTATGTTGGTCAAGATATAAAAGGACCAAAAGGGTTCAGGTAAGTTTGCATACATTACGCCTTAGTTGAACTTATTTATATTCTAATAATTTAACATCTAAAATATATATACATTTATTCCTATTTCAAAAATATGCATATACATAATTATTTATATTAACTAGCATTTACTAGCTTTGCCCGCAATTACCTACCGAATAACAAGTATGTCATAGCCCATATGCTTTTCCAATGGATTGGACTTTTTAGTTTGAAGAAGAAATTTTGGGGTCGTGATGTCAGTTGATATGAGTAGCAATGAAATACATATATCTATTTGCAAAATTCCATTTGAATGTATAGCCCCAACAATGTGACATCTTTAAACACTTGTACTTTGTAATATTGGAAAAACTTATTGAAAACACTATACGAATATACTATAATTTTTAATTGTAAGTAGACATGTTTAACTAAATATTATTTTACAATTAATTGTTAATTTAAATAGAATCACGTGAAGCAGCATTTTTATTGTTGCCATTATAGAGAAATTATACAAGGAATATAGCCCCCCCAAGCTAGTATAACAGTATGTGTAATTGAAAAAGACAGAAATGTGACAAAAATTTTTCAATTTCCACAGTAGGTTAATTTACAAAACTATTTTCAATATTCAGGGACCCATTGTAACATAGAAAATCCCGTATCTAAGGTAGCTATATTTCTTTCTGTATATAGTTTTTTTTGTAATAATATTATATATCAGTGGCGGTTTAAGATATTGAACTGAAGCTCTATTTGTTTAAGGGTCTAACTATTCTTGGGGAAAAGGTGTTAAGTATTAACCAGATGTGGATGGTAAACAAATAATAAGGGCAAATAGTTTACTCTTTATCTTATTTTATCTAAATTATCTAATTATCTAAATCTTAGCTCTAAAATTTTAAATTAAATTAGCTCATTTACAAGACCATGCTAAAATAGGGATGATTTCATTGATCAGAGCCTTAAACTTACACTGCATGTGTGAAGAATGTAAAATTGTGTTGGTAAAAGATTACTCACTCACACTTAAACAACTTATGTTTGCTCTTTCTTTGTTTATTTTCTAACGCTCTAACTAAATTAATTACGGTTTATTTGAAAAGCCCAAAAGTATATTTTGTAATTCTTCATTGTGTGTACGTTCAATGCAACACACCAAACTTTCAGGTCTAAATAGAACTTGCTTTGAGGCTTTGAAATTGTTAAAATGCCACAGTTTTTGTTACTTTGTCAATATTACTAAATGTAATGTATTACTAAAGAATATTTAACCCTTTGAGTGCCACGGGTGTTTTCCGAAGGCATATGCATAAAGTGCCACGCTGTTTTTCGCATACTTGTAAGGCTTTTGGGGGAAAAAAGCTGTTGTAAAATAACTACCAAAACAGATTATCCATCATTTTGTTTCATTTTTTTTTTTTTCTTATTAAATTCAGAATATGATACATATCGTTACAAATAAAATTTGATTTATTAAAAAATTTCAGTATGTAAAAAAAAATTTTTTACTCTTGTATAAAAATTTAAGTTTCGACCTAATTTGAGTGTGTACGGTATTTTCAAGATTTTTTTCTTTATACCATGATAAAGGCCATATAATTCGAAATAAAAACCTACGTGTAATATCTTATTCTAGAATTTAAAAAAAAATGGTATAATATGTATTAACAAAATGCTGCCCGACATTTTATAAACTGTACTTCATTTGTCAGGGTTTAGAAAATTAGTAATGATGTAGTTTTCGCAATAAATCTACATAAAACGTCAATATAACACAAATAAATATGAGTAGTAAATGTTGAAAACAAATACTTGCTAAACATATTTACATAAAAGTTTACGTTTACTAAATAATAACCCTAATAATATTTACAGTGAAAATTCACGTTTTTTCGCTTGGACACAACTCACAACACTACATTTACTTTTTTAGAGAAATACATTAAAATACAGTATAAGTTGCTATTTTATTTTGTATTTACTGAAAATGCTTGGTTATCGGCACATAAACAACAAGAAAGGCCGTTACGCAACACGGTACTCGTCCTATACGTCGCGTGACTGGAAGACAGTCCACAGTCCACTATTTTTTGGACGAGTTTTTCCTTATCAGAGATCAAAATAAACTTCTTTATACGTTCCTTCTTCCATAAACGAATCGAATAAATACTCGATGATTCATATCTCAAATATTTATCTCGCTGCCTATCTCCAAATCGTCTCCAAATGGACACACGAATGACCTGACATTTTCGAATGATGAAACGTTTGTTCTTATAGTTTTTTATTTCGTTTGATTGTCGTAATAACTTGTACATTCCAAAATTGGTTAAATAAAGTCAGTTTGTTTACTGTAATTTGTTTTTGTCCCCGATAAGGAAAACTTGTCCCAAAAATAGTGCTTCTTGATAAGTACCCAAAACAACATAAGTTTCACATATAAAAATAGTAGAGAAACAACATAAAACTCATATTTATTGATAGTTTGTAACCTATAGAATACAGCTGTCTGGTTATTTGGCCAAAATAATCTTGTACTATACAAAATAATATATATTTTGAAGGCTTGAACGCTGTGGCATTCAAAGTGTGACGGTTTAGACCATTAAACGCATAAAGTTTCAGTTTGATATCACAAACCATCACTGAGATAGTAAGCTATTTATTACAAAATAAAACCCTAATATGGATAGGACAGAAAACTAAGCTAGACAGGGCTATTTATATGGCAAACATTTTTTGTTTTAATCTATAAGCATAACGTGGGATATGTGTCTATATATATATAATGCAATATATTTTAGGCATAATATACTTACAATGAAACTACCTCATCTACAATGTTATAGTTGTTTTGTGTGAATATGAAAGATTGTGAAACAAGAGATCTAATTTTTACTATTTTCTTTGCAGCAATTAGTAAAGAGTTTCAAATCAATCACATGAACGATTTCTACATTTGTGGTTGTAGTCAATAACTTATTAGATTTTTTGTTTTTCGTTGTTATACCAGATTTATAATAAGCTTAACCATACACATCACTCAGCTTAACACAAAATAATCTCAAGAGTCAAATATTGTTTCTTCAGACTGTGTTACAGTACTTTCTGTAATACCACATTCTCCTATACATTTGCAATTTGTGGTTTATGTAGTATAGCCTAATATAATTTATGCAGTTTCTGTCATCTAATTAGCCGTAATTAATATGATATTGGTTACATGAAAATCTGGTGATAACTTGTAGTTATAAAACATAATTTTGCAAAGATTTCCTATTCACGTAGAAATAAAACATTCTGTTTGATTTTTTATATGTTTGGTTATATGTATTCAAAGTAACATAATTTATGATTATAACAGTAATGCTTTTTTTTTGTTGCTTAGTTCAAAAAATACGATGTTGCAATTTTTTATATTTCGTATAAGAAATTTAATTTTCATTGTATTTTTTATATATTGTGGTTGTATAAAATACACAGTAGGAGTCATACATAACGTGTAAATAATTTTCTGTTTATGTACCATGATTGGTCATATTATTTTTATTTTCACATATGGATTATAAAATTAAAACAGTTATAATGGAAGTATCCATCCGAATCACCACACATGTTACTAAGGTAACAATACTTTTTTATTTATTATCTTTTTTAATCTCTTGGAATAATTTTAGGCTGCTTTACCCATTATGTTTGTAATCTATGTTCAATTTAAATCATATTTTTATATTTCTATGACAGCGTATTTGGGATTTATATACAAGTAATTGCTTCTATATTATATATTGTTTGATTCCAAAGTAAATTTAAAAGATACATATTAATTAGGATTAGTCCATATATATAATCATTAACTAAATTTGTTAAGCATATCTTAAATTATTTTTATGATACAAGAAAACAATGAAGTTTTATATTGTATTTTAAAAATGTTAAGAATAAAATTATTTGAACTTGTAGTTGTAATATAAATTTTGTAAAGATTTCACCTTTATGTAGAAAATGAAATAATATACTGAAATGTCCTAATTTTTTGTAACAGGTATGCTACAATGTTGTTGTTCAAAATGCACAGTAAATGAGTCTTAAAATGTATAATTCTTTTTCTATTCATGAACCAAGTTTATGGAGGTCCGATTGTTTCCATTTAGTATTTAGTTTACATAAAAGTGCATAAAAAATCCTATCCCCAAACACCGCATGGGTGATTGTTAACGGGTTTTTAAAGAAATTTCATTTTATTTAATCATTACAAAATTTGGAATAAGACTATGTTTTTTAAACACTGATATTTGTGATTTACTTTTGATTAAAATTACTAATTTTCAGATTTGTATGACAGCGTGTTTTGCGATTTATATTTAGTTTAAAATCTTTCTATATTTCGTATTATTTGTTTCAAAAGTAAATTTTCAGTTTATATTGTAGTAGGCTTATACTGTATTACTTATTTAAAATGTAGGTTCCAGTGTATTATAATTTTTTATAATTATATCTAGAAGCGTTTCAGTTCAAATAGCATTGAAAATTTATAAGATTTAAATGAGGTCATTAACATTAATTTTAAATAAATTATGTTCATCGAGCAAATGTGTACGTTTTTCCTCCTTTTGGTACAGACCCAATGACTTACGTATGCTATAGGTACCATTATATAGTCATATCCTAATGCCAAAACTAGTTTTTGTTTAAAATAAATCGATTGCATCCAAAAAGTCTAGAAACATATTTAAGTATGTCAGCCAAATAGTCATCAAACTCATGTCCTGCCTTTAGTACTAAATCCGGGGTACAGTTTTAAAAACTGGGTCTGTGTTATTGTTGATTGGTAGGCCACAGGTGTGCACTTCCACTAGACCTACAAGCGAGTCGTTGAAATCCCGCCTATTTGGACACGTAAAACTGACCGCCAGGCGAAGGGCAACACTGGCTACAGGTGTACGAGGTGTAGGCCGCAGGATTTGCTGGTCATAATTTCACAAAACTGGCGCAGTTTAAGTTATCTGACCACGAGTGTAGGTACATACCTAGACTATAGGACTTGTAACTTTTACTGCAAAGGTTATCACCCGTTTTTATCATGCTGACTAAATATGTCCTCTTTGCTAAAGAAAACTGTTTCAAAAATTTTACTTAGAGTTTGACGTTAAAGGCATAAGGACAAAATCCTCTCCCGTAAAAAAAAAAAAACGCTTTATATAATTTTGAAAACAATTTGTTAAAAATTTTTGTTTTTTCTAAAATGTTTTTTACAATAAAAAGATACACAAATATGACCTGGCTTGATATATGAAAAGTTCTACATGAAAACGTTTTTACCTTCAACTTGGATGTACAACATGTATTTTTAGTTTATGAATACATTTAAATTTTTAATGGCATTAAAAGGGGAGGAGGAGTATAAATAAAAATTTACTTTTCAGTCGATTACTTCACGTGACTGATTTAAGGTTTAAGACAACTTATGAGATATGAGAAATACTCATTAAAGCTTGTTTGGTGGGAAATATATTTTTCCAAAATTTTCATCTTTAAGTGGAAATATTTGTACTTTAAAAGTATATTTTGTATTATTTCTTAGCTAGACCAATATTTATATAAATCAACACCGATAATACTAGTCTGTGTTTTATTGGGAATACATATGTTTTAAGGGAAAATTTCATATTATATATAACACCACAACAAAATATCCTGTGTTGAAATAAAATGTTTTTAATACTAATTATACAATATATTTAACACCTTCATTGTGCCATGAGATGAGTACCTAATAAATATAAGAAAGCCAGGGTATACAGCTAGAATGCCCCCAGCAAACATTTAAAACAATAAACACGGATTTGGCTGCCAAAACAGACTTTGTTAACAAGGTTAAGTGCAATGAACTTTAAAATTTAATTTATTTATCTTAAGGGATCTAAATAAAAACTATGTTTATTTTTTTTAGTAAGCACTACACATACTATTGGTTTTAAGAAATCAAAAAGAATAATCTGTGAAATCCTTTGGATGGTTTAATGGTGAATGACTTTATACAGCAACGTGTGTAATAAATTAGTCTGGATACATTGTATTCAATTTTCACTAATCTTTATTCGTGTTCACATCTTTTTGACTAGTTGTGGAAACTTCTGTTTCTTGACAGCAAATTTTAATTGGCAACCTACAAAATTTCAAATCATTTTACAGAAACTTATGACACAGTATGTAATAAGTTTTATAATATAATAATAAATACTATTAATATTTTGAATATAGAATAATTCTTAACTAATAGATTAACTAATTTTTATTATATTGTGCTTACTTACACCATAGTAGAACTTATTTATAAGAAAAGATATATGATTTTTATGTACATTGTTACATTCAGTTGTATCTGTAATTTAATTATGTAATAATATACAATGATTTTATATTATTTTTGAAAAAAATGTGTCTGTTTTATAACTGATTATTCTTTTATAATTGATTGTAACCTAACTTCAAATTTAAACTGGAGAGAAATGTTTAATACGTAGTTATTTTAAAAAGAAGTACATTTGTATTGTATAATTAAATAAAATATTTAAACCAGACTTAAATATTTATTGGAATCCCTTACTCCTGGAGATAATAAATGTCATGGGATACTTATTACTTAATTGAGATTTCCTGAGTGACTTCCTTTCGATATTCATTAGTTGTATATCTCTAACACTGCTATCATTGTGAGCTACAGGTAAGGAATGGTACTGGGACATGTGTTGGAAGCCAATGAAGAAGTTCCTGACGATGTGGCGAGATTCATTTTTGGACGGTTTGTTTATAGTGTATATTTTTTATTACTAATGATTTGCCTTCAATGATATTCTTATATGAATGTATTATCTCATTGGCAAGATAAAATTTGTTGATCCCTGATGAAGGGCAGATTCTAGACCTGATCAGGTTGGTGTGATGAAAAGAAGTTTTTTCTTCCAAAATCAATTCTAAACATGTAGATAGGACTTTAATGGTAAAATTATTCAGAATGTAAAAACCCTTGAAAAAAACAAACACAAATGTTGTTTTAAAAGAACTTTTAAAAGAATAAGAATTAATATTTATAAATTATATTTATTTTTTTGTGATAATGAGGTTGTAATCTAAACATTTAGGACTGAAATAACAAGATATTCAATGATAAAGAAGCATTCTTTAAATTTTAGTAAATTTTGAATTTCAATATTAATTTTAATAATCAGAATCTAAATCCAAAAAGTTAAAGAAACCTCAGATGGACCTTGAACAATCAATATAATATATTTTAAACTATTAAAATAGCTTATAACCGTCCAGTTCAACATATTTCATTCTAAACTTGTAAGGTTCTTTTTTTAAAAAACATTTTATTAAGTTAAACAACTGGGATAAAATGGATTTTATCTTAAAAATCTGAAGTTTTTTTATAAAAATATTATAATACATACTTGCATAAAGTTTCAGCAAGACCAGATTAAATCATGTGGTCTTCATGTTTTGATTTCAAGAAACATAATGTTTAAGATTGAATATATTGTAGTTTTTAACAAGAATTTGCAGAGAAAGAAAGTTTGTTGCTAATCATTTGATTGATTAAAAAATTAATTTACTAATTTAATTGAGTTGGAGTAGTTTTCAAATGAAAGCCTTTAATGTTTTTTCGAATAAGAAAATGAAGGGTATTTGACTAATACCTATGTGATAAATGACAATATCCTACCCATTTGTTTGCTTACAGCAGCCCGTTACTTATATTCTCATAAGTACATAAAGACATTTTTCAAAAACATCATTTGGGCCACAGAAAATCAGTTATAAAACTTATATAAAACTCATAACACTCACGTAGTTTTATAGGAATGGGGTTGCGGAACCCCTGGTTACTTACTAAACAAATATATGACTTAAGTTACTATGCTGATATTCTTCTACACCTCTTGATGTTTTTCTGAAACATTAAAATGTGTCTTAGAAAGATCATCAGAGCAGAACCTTACAAATTTCCTTTTTAAATTTCTCTGCCACCATTTGACTCATTTGTCTTTCACAAACTAAATAAGCTGCAGAAAATGCCAGGATTGATGTAAATGTTTAACCCCATATTTTTTTAACTGTTTTTATATTTTTCTCCATTACTTCAATGTTTTTCTGTTATTTATTATATTATTATTTTGCACTACAATCTTTTCCAAACTGAGTTGCTTCTTCAATAAATTATATAAATCAAAATAGATAACTTACATGTTGTTTTTCCTCTTCTATAGATTGTGGAACCCCCTTGATTCATATGACGGTGTCTTTGAAGACACCAAATATTTTAAGATTCCAAATGTATACATTATTACAGTTTTAAAAAGATATTTCCTGTTTTTGAAGTGAATTGATCTAATAATTTCATTTTATAAACTTTATATTAACCAATATAATTTCAGTATCTATAGCATAGTGACCAATATTATACAATGTGTGTTGAAGGTCCATTCACCTGATTCTTCCATCATATTGATCAAACCTTCAAAAAAATTTTTGTATTGATACTCAGTAATGTTTGAAACATCACATTGAGCCTCCAACAAGCAAGATATTATTGAATATTTATTAATGTATGGATTGGTCTTTAAAGCATCTAATTTACTGGCCTGTCAAGCAAGCACCAGGAAGTACATAATCAAATGTTGAATAACCACTTGATAATTCTCCATTAAATAAAACGTTTTAGCCCATATCCCTACCTAGTCAGTGACCATAGGTTAGCTTATTTACTGGTATAATCCATGTTTAAGTTTTTATAAGCAAATGTTGTGACATATATTTCTGTTTATTAACCAAATATAACACTTTAGTTTGATGTCATCTATTTTTTTGTTGTTCCAATATATAAGATCTTTTAAAACTTAAATTCTTTCTCTAAGTACTTAATTTTTTTATTTAAGTAAAAGATATATCACCCTACACAGCTTCATTTTGTAGTATCAATTTTTATCTTACCAATCTTATTTTCCACATTTTTTTCCATTATAGACATTGTTGTTTGTAAATTCATTAAGGAGAGTGTAAATTTTTACTGTTTGAAAATGCAGTACTTACGATTATTAATGATGTAGCGCTAATAGTGAGCGCTTTTTCTAAAAATTAATTCCATCCATCCCCAAATTTCAGGTTTCAATATAGGTTATGTCATTTATATATTCCCACTAGAAAATTCTCTGTAAAAATCTTGTTGATAGCAAAGATGACATACAGGCCGCAATCAAAGTTGTTGAGTTGTCTACCTCCATTTATTAAGGTTAAAACTAGTTTAAGATTTAATCATCCCCACATTAGTCACCACAATTTATTCATTACAATTTTTAGATTGTGAGTATATAATGGTATTCTAATGAGTCATATAAGTAAAAAGTAGCACATGTGACAGATAAGAACATCCCAATGTGCACCTCCAAAAACTGTCCATCAATTGAACAAAATTAATTGGGAAACAATTAAAATTGCCTGTGTTTGCCATTAATCAAAATGTTCTAAGAAATAAGTGTAATCTATCAATGAGTTCAACCCCACATAACTTGACTAATAAGTGATTGAAAACAAACAGAATTGTTATGTGTCTTTCCAATATACTTCATCCTAATATTTTATAATATTCAATCAAAATAAGGTACCATTTGGGGAATGTATATAAATATCTATAATTCCATCTTGGTGTGAGCAAATTCTGAGGAATGTCCCTCCCTTTGTCATGTGACATTAGACTATCCTGTATTTCAATCTTGTGTTTCTATTTTAAAATTAATTCATTTAATGAAGTTATTTTTAAAATACATTTTTTTATAGAAATAGGTTATTAATTCAAAATTTTATAGGTTTTTATTCGATTTTATTCAAAAGTCCAAACAATGGTAATATTTTAAAAAGTTAACTGTTTATATTAGTCTTTCGTATTAATATTATATTAAATAAAAATTAATTTTAGTTTTTACTGGAGGCAAAATATATTACTACTGATATTATATTATTTTAAACCTGGGCTTTACAGATTGTGAAGACTAGTGCACTGCCAACTGAGGCCTTGCTTAGATATATTGGAAACACTATCATAATCTGCAGGTTACTTCAGTCTTCCTATAGATAACAATTTTCACTGGGGAGAATAATTCTGCCTTTTTTACCAATGATAACATACTATAAAATTCAGTTGTCTTAAACCCAATTAAATAAATTCTTTTATAACAGTTTTAGTTTATACAAATTCATAACCTTTTTTTAGCTTATTTTCAATCAATACCGAGGCATTTCTTGCTAAAGACAGTTAGTTTTAAAGTAACAGTTTAAAGCAATATTGGATTGTAGGTTAGCTATAGACTTACTTCTGCAATAGTCTTTATTAATAATAAATAAGTACAGACATTGAAAACCTATATCTGATCTCTTCTACACTATTCCAATGATGCCCTATAAAAAAAAACTATTTCTAATATCAATTTACATAACAATGTTAAAATGGTTACTTTGGGGATTTATAATACCGACACACACCCAGACATGACTCGTTATTTGACATCCTTGCTTCTACTGATTACTAGATTAGCTTAGAACAATATTTCTTCAATATAAAACAGGAATTGTCTTAATCGCCAAACCCCTCTCCCCATCCTTCCAGGACAGAGGTCATAAGTCGAGCGGTCTAGTTGATAATCGTGATTGCAGGAGTCTAGCCGCCCGTTCGAGCAGCTGGTGCGTCGCTTTGTTGTCACTTCTGTGGGTTATACTCCTACATTTCTCCCAAACACATAAAATATTCAACAAAAACATAACATTATCAAAACAAAAACTAAACTCTTTATTGAAAAAAAAAACACAACAAAAACTATTGTTTTTTATTCTTGAATTTACACTTCGCCATCCCATAATGGCGGTGCCTAAACGAAAGAAAAACATCCCTCGAGATAGTACCTACTCTGTAAAATATCAAAATTCTAGACAGGGGCTGATCAGGAATATAAATTGAATTGTAAATGGGAAAGGCAATTATGTACCGTGCAAAAAACATATAATCATGCGATAGCCGCGCGGCCTGGCCGTAATTGGGATTCTCGAGAAAGATAAGATAACAGCGACAAACAATACCGATCACAATACCAGGATATACTTGTTGATTGATGGAATGTTAGTTCTGTTAATCTACTACTTCGTTTTATGACGTTCTAAGTTCATTGAAAAAAGTTTAAGCATTGAAGAGTTGTTTTTTTGTTTCTATCATGTTTGTTTATATAAATTTATATTTTTTTGTTCTTACTGGTATGGTCGGTATAATCCCAAAGTAACCAATATATTATTAAACACTACAAGGAACCATACTCAAACATCAAATGCTAATCCACCTTAAAGCATAATAATGGCCATAGTAGGGAAAGCTTGATATAGATGCACCATAGTGCCTTCCTGTAGGCTACACGTAAACAGAGGCGTGTCCAAAAATATTTCAGTTCTACTCGTTTGAAGAGATTATGGCGACGGCAACATAATTAGAAAGATCTAGCCAAAATTATTTCATTGAAGGATAGTATTGACCTACAAAGTACCCGATAGTAGGATCACACCTCTACAATAATTTTAATGTACAATTCTGTTTAACTGATGTACAGAAAAAATTAAATTAAATTTGAAAAGTGGAATAATTTTTTCAAATGTGACAGTTTCATAAAAATATTTTTAATCAAATTCCACTAGGGAACTGCAGGTATGGAAAGTTCAAAATTGTAAACAATTCTGTAATGTACCAAATAAACCGCCTGAACATTAACATGCAAAATTGTTGTAGTAAGCCTACGCAAATGACACAAGCCGTTCAGGGAGTGGACCGTTACTTAATTTTAATGGACCATAAGGAGATGACATTATTAAAAATACAAATTTCACTATCTAGTTATTGGTTATATATAGCTTTCTGTAAAGGTCTTCATTTTTATTTTCAAGAGTTTTTCTGTGGGCCATGTTATAATGTCCAAAAACTATGCTTCACATTCCTACCACTTTTAGACACAATATAACAAATATTTCTGCATTTAGAAATAGCATCAGGGGTATTATCATAATACCCCAAACAGCCTTATTGCACCACCTTAATGGGACTAAAGTATGTATATTAACAATTTCCGTATACAGGTATCTCGCAGTATAAAGAATATAAACGCTGTAAATATTTTTGAACCATTCCTACTGCAGTTGTTACTTTTTAAGCCTTAAAATTGTATACCTTACAGTGGTTTATAGGCTATAAGTAATCACAAAGGATACAAGAAATCGAATATTTAGGACTATTTTATTTTATCACGTGCTAAAACAGGGACTGGTTAAAAAAAATGACACAGCCATGATATAGAACACTAGGATAGAGATCTAGAGTATCCGATGGGGTTTACATATTAAACTACTCATTGGGTAGTTTATAAAATAAAAAAATAAAAATGAAAAGGTCCAAATATATTTATGGTTTATGCGAATCGATAGATGTTTATCGTTGCATCATTTTTGACCATTGAGGGATATATAGATTATTTCAATCCTAAAGGTTTAACTATGAACTACTCGGGACATTGAAGTCTTTAATCGCATTTACCTGTTAAAGATATATATTTATTTCATGTTATTGTGTTATTAGGTTATAAACTACTGCGTTCACAGCTTAATAATAATAGTATTTAATTTACACTTTCAGGTAATCGGTAATATCTGAGGTCGTTGTTTACTAAAGGGATGTGGGTTAATGTATCATATTTGTTTAATGGTTAAACGTTTATAAGCTAACTTAATCAATGAATACTTTCAAAAAAGGTGCAATTTAACACAAAATCAAACCTTAACAAGTGTAAATGAAAAAACCTATTTCATAAGGTATAATCCAATTTGGAATTTACAAACAACGCGCCTGGGCAGCTGAAGGGACCGCAACTGCCGTGACACGCGGTTCCTCACAATGCTCCAAGATGTCTGGGTTTAGACTCTGGGTACTAAAAGGACCCGCTACTAAAAAGACACTGGGGGCTACATGAGACTGCTGCCGATATCAGCCAAATTTCCTGTAAGATTTTTGTAAGAGTAAACCTAATTGTGACCTCATCTTTTAGAAATGAAAGCTTCATTACAACATTCTCCCCCAACAGTCCTAATAAGACATTTATTTCGATTTTCAAAATATCTTTGCAAAAGGACAAACAGACAGGCAATAAATTCAATTTTGCCAAGTTACACTGAATGGCATAAAATATATCTAAAATTCCAAGTTTGGGAGCTCAATACAGGGTCTCGAGGATATAATTATGAAAGATGTCTAAGCTTAAAATGGCGCTCAGTTCAAATATCCCCTTGTTAGGGGGTATGCATTTTTATCGGAATTCGATATTTCCTTACATTTAAAAGAGGCTTCATAACAAATTCCAAAACTTAAGCACGGCTTAAAGTGTGGGGCATGGTCAGAATTGGACATTTTCATTCCCCAACTTCGATTGTTTATATTAATAATAAAATTTTATCCAAATATGCTTTGTTTACATGTGTTTTACTACTTTATGAGCTGCTAGGGGAGGACGGGTTGTATCTTCAAGAAGAATGAAACAGTAGAGTCTTTCGTAAGCTAAGGAGAAACATAGCTTGTATTTTATTTTGTATCTACTAATTTAAATGCAATGCATTGAAGAATGTGTGCAACTCTGATTACATATACTAAAAAAAAACTTTTTTTCTGTTTTATTTTCTGTTTATGTCCAAGAACTGAAAAACCTTGACGTATTGATTCATGGGATAAAAGAGTTCTTAATGTACTTTTGAAGAATAAAGTAAAAAAATAGA
>NW_025777234.1:0-26599 GCF_021130785.1 Homalodisca vitripennis
AATATTTTTTTTAATTCTTTTTGGGATTGCCTTTGAAAAGGGAAAAAAAAAATTTTAAAAAATTTATACCTTTTAAATAAATTTTCTTAGGGTACATTTTTTAAATTTTTAAAAAAGGGGAAATTTAAATTTTTTTTTTAAAAAAAACCCCAAAAAAAAAAACCCCCTTTTTAAATTTTTTAAAAAAAAAAAACCGGGTTTTTTTGAAAAAAGGCCCAAAAAAAAACAAAACCCCCAAAATTTTTAAACCCCCTTTTTGAAAATTTTAATTTCCCCCAAAATTTTTAAAAATTTGGGGTTTAAATTTTTTAAAAAATTGAAAAAAAACCCCCATTGGGGAAAATTTTTAAAAAAAACCCAAAAAATTTTTTGCCCCACTTTTTGGAAAAAAATTTTGCCATGCCACAAAAGCTTGGGGGGAACTTTTTCCCCAAAATCGGGCCCCCGGGGGGAAGGGTGGGGTTTTGAAAAAAATTTTTTGCGCAAAAAACCCCCAAAGTCCAGGTGCTAAGGCTCTAACCTAACTGTGTTCTTCGAGTTGTTGTTGAAAATTATTTGTTTAATGGGCGCCACCCCGTTGGTTAAGGTTGCTGAGGGTAACGACGGGGAAGAAACCCTTCCAAAAGCACACAGTAAGGCAGACCCAAAGCCCTAACATTTATTCATGCTCGGTTCACAAGCTATGATATGAACCCCCAATAATACACTATTAGTTTCCTGGAAATCCACTAATGGCATCTAAAGTTATTTCACCTTGATAAACTCAAAATTTTACTAAACCACTATGTTTGTGTATCTCGGCACAAACTCCATCCTTAAGTATGAAGTGCTGATAACTAATTGTAATCAAGTCCTGAGGGGGACTCTAGGTTACACAGCAAAATTATTTAAATTTAATTGGCATATATCAGTTTATTTAATCTAATTGTGGTTGTTATATTTTTCAACTCCACAAAACTATCACTAAATTATGAAGGAAAATTTAAATACTGTATATATATCAGAAAATCTTGGATTTATTTAAACATGATCAAATTAAGAACCCATTTCAAAAATTCCAAAAAGACAGGAAACATATTCAGCTCATCAACCTGATAAGTATCAGTTCAACTTTCTAATAAAACTCAATGAGAGGAAGTAAATATTCTTAATCAGTGACCTTAGGTCGAATTCACAAGTATTCACAACAATTAATTTCAATAAAGTATGATAAATCTCCAAATTATATATCAGAAATCACCATGGCGGACAATAATAAAAATCTATCACAATAATCAATGATCAGTACTTAATAGCTATAATAAATATTCAATTATGACAATAAACAGCAAAGCAGGTGGCCACCGCTGAAGAGAGAGTACTCATGAAAACAAACATTAAACATTTAAATGAACAGTGAGACATTTAATAACTAACATAATTGACAAATGAAGCGACGAATTGTATCACTGGCGGAGTCCAGAAATGTCCCCTGGAATGTCCAGAAGTCTCATAACCGCACCAATATGAAATAGAATCGTTGTATTTAACTTTGACTATCACAGTCTAAGTCCGTGCTGGCCAGCCAAATCCAAAATAATATTGATTCAAGTTCACCAAGTGGAAAAAGAATGACTATTCTATCACTTATCGGTTCATGACAGGCGATACGGTGAGTGAATAGAAGTCCCAGTGAGTAGGCCCGGCAGTATCAGAGGCAGTGCGGTGCGGGGGTGGGGGAGGGCCAATGTCACCACGGCCACCGGTCAGCGGCGACGACGCGGTAGCGGCGATGCGACGTGATGCTGATGGCTGTGGGCTGTCAATCAACCGTTCCGTTCGCTTGGACGATGTCCGGAACGTAAAGAAAAGCCCTACATATTCAATAATATATAGTATTTTTGGTAGGCAAATAATTAAACTACATAATTAACTACAATGGTATAAAACAAATATTTTGCAGATTCATATTAAACATTTTAATAAATCTATTTACTAAAGCATTATTTTTTTTATATGTTTAATGTTATAATATTATTTATATTTTTAATAAATGGGATTCATTTAATTAAAAACCTGAATTTAATCTTTAAAAACTGTTACTGTTTACATTTATTTACATAAAATTCTAAACTTCATAATATCGATATATATACAGTATATTATTGTTTCAGTTACTTCAAAACATGTTAATCCTTTTCTATAAAATAATACTTGTGCAGCTTAACTGCATCATAACTCACGAGCTCACAAAATAATATGTGTAAAAAGATAAATGATAATCTATTATTGGACAGTTTGTACAAAATCACAAGTACGAAAATAAGGTTATTATTTAGACACATTAGAACTTTTACTAAAACAAAATCATTAATTGTCATAGAACTTTAGTAAACAAAATCATTACTAATTGTCATTTAAAATCATTACTACGAGATATATCAGAGATATGAAACATTAATAAATTTGGCTCTGTAAATAGTGGACAATAATTAAATATTATATAACGGACAGTTAGCTAGTAGAGCAGCTAATAACCTGTTCTCAACGACTAAAGGTAAAATATTTTCAAGATAAATATATTGATAACAACACTCATATTCTGTGGCACAAAAAAAATCAAGTTACTGGCAATATTCATTGTCATCGAACAATTGTGTACAAACCACAATCGTTGTCTCAAAATTGACAAATTTACAAATTTAACATTTTACAAATTACACCGTTCTTTAAACATACAAAACAAATGAGACATTTATATTCACAAACAAGAACGTACTTGATTTTTTTTTTTATATACATTTACTTTAACATTAGACATTTTATAGCTACAAAATATTACTGAAACAGATTTTAACTACCCTAACTTCTACTCCAAGTTTCTTCCTTCAAAATTAATATAGCATAATTGGCTCGTATTCATTTTTAAGCCACAGTTAGATTTATATGAGTGAATTTTATATCGCTATACACATTAAACAGACAGTACTATTTTCATATTCAGCTCTTTCCCAATAAAATACAAATTGGGCAGTTTATCACACAACATAAAATATTGACAACACAATAAACGAAACCCTAATTACTTGTAAAATAAGTAATCATACATTAAACATCGTTCTTATGTGCCATGTGCCTTACTTAGGATTGTCCAAGCATGAAATAAAGAGAACCTATTTTAATGATTGCACAAGTCTAATAATGATTTAAATTTTGACGCTTTTAAATATTGCTTTTGACAAAGATTTTGAATTATAGAAAATGACTATCTGCCTTACCTCTAAGCAAAATTTTCCCTGAAGAAAATGCTGAAAATCCACGACGTGAAGAGGGCTTCCACAATCCAAGTGAACAGGTCGGGAGCTCATCCACAACAAGCCTAATTGTCGAGACAATGCCATATCACCCGCTCAGGATTAAAACTTGCCGGCGCACCGGTTCTAAGGTCCAAAGTGGCGGCTCTGGCTAGGCAACAGCGCTTACGGCAATTTCTCAGCGCCCAACATAACTTTGATAGGCAAATACTGCACGCTCAGTTTTTAGGGAATGCATCGGCCAACTTTGCGGGCTAGCTTCCGCAGTGGAAATGTCTAGTTGGGTGATCAATCCAACTTCCGAAAATGAGGTCCATAAAACATAAACGTTACAATACTCCCCCACCAAAAGAAAATTTCTTAAATTTTCTCAATTTAAGTATACGCCTTGAGGTCAGAGATGTGCCAATTTCCTATGTTCTTGCCTTCTTCGTCTCGAAGCTGATATATCAAAGGGGATATTTTTTTTGATATTATAAAAGGACCTGTAAACTTGGGTGCTAATTTTGCACAAAATGCTTTGGCTGCGTCCGATTGCGGGAAGTTCCTTTTCCACACTCGATCATTGACTTTGAAGTCCATTGGTCTTCTTCTGAGATTATAGCGTTTTGCATTCTTTTCGTGATTTTGAATAAGCCTTTCTTGAACTTCCTGATACATCTTCTTTAATTCTACCAGTTTTCTTCCCGTAGTCCCTGTTGTCTTCTACTTCTGGAATCACTTTCACCTGTGTCATCGTTTTCTTCAAGGTTGATGTTCAGCTCTCGGCCAAAGTTCAGGTAGGCCGGAGTGTAAGTCGTTGACTCATGTCTGGCGCTTCTTAACGCGAATCCAATCTTTGGTGTCTCTTTGTCCCAATGCCGATGATTGCTTCCAACATAAGCTCTAAGCATATTTCCCAGAGTTTTGTTTACTCTCTCGGTGGGGTTGGCTTGAGGGTGTCTGCTGGCGTTGTAAAGAATTTTGATTTTATACTGATCAGCTAGCTGTTTAACCAGTTTACCTGAAAATTCAGCACCATTATCACAAATGATGTACTTCGGTATTCCCCAATGCATAAATCCATCTTCGAGATGTTTGGCCACTATGCTTGATGTTGCAGCTCGGATCGGATACAATAAAGGGTATTTCGTGAAAACATCAGTCACTACTAATAAATACTTGTACCCAGCACTAGACCGAGGGAATGGCCCAAGAAGGTCCGCTGCTATCATTTGCCATGGTACATCTACCCCTCTTCTACTTCCCATAAAACCAGCTGGCTTCAGGTTTCCATCCTTTGTCTGTTGGCATGTACGACAATGAGAAACATATTTGGAAATGTCTTTTCGCATTTTTGGCCAATAATAACGTTCTTGAACGCGAGGGAGAACGTTTTCTGAAACCCCTAAATGTCCTGCTGTTGGTTCATCATGTAGCTTAGACAAAACAGTTGAGCGTTCATACTTAGGCACAACTTCCTTCCATTCAGAAGTTGAATTCATTGGGTCTTTAGGACTGAGAAACTAATTTGAACAATCGTCCCTTATCAACTCTCCAGAGAGGGTATTTATCACTCTTGCTCGAAACTTCATCAACCATTTTGAGATACCATCTATCATTTTGTTGATGATTCACAGAGGAAACATGAACGTTATCGGGTTCGACAGATCTGGACAGCAAGTCCGGAACCACGTGTTCCTTACCTTTCCTATGGATAAGAGTGAACGAGTAGGGTTGGAGGCGTAAAGCCCACCTTGCCAAACGACCTTGAGGATCTCTAAGGTTGTGGAGCCACAATAAACTGTAATGGTCTGTTATGACCGTGAAATGTGTCCCCTCCACATAAGGTCTGAACCTCTCAATCGCCCAGATCACTGCGAGACACTCTCGTTCTGTCGCGGAGTACTTTTGTTCAGCCTTTGACAAGGTCCTACTGGCATAAGCGATAACCTGTTCTCCATTATCTCCTTGTTGGCTAAGCACTGCCCCCAATCCAACTCCTGAGGCATCACACGAGATAACAAACTCTCTTGAAAAATCTGGGCACGTCAATATCGGAGCTTTGATGAGGCAACTTCTAATGTCATCGAAGGCTTGCTGCGCTGCTTCGTTCCACACAAACTTTTGTTTCTTCTTTAGAAGCTGGGGTGAGTGGGTACAATCTTGAGGCAAAATCCGGGATAAATCGACGGTACCACGAAGCGGTCCCGCAGAACTGACGTACCTGCTTCTGGGTGGTGGGAACTGCGATCCGGAGGATGGCCTCTACCTTCTCTGGATCAACCTTTAACCCCCGATGATCTACTACATATCCTAAATATCGCAGCTTCAGAACGACAAAGGTGGCACTTTTCTTTACTTAGGGTTACATTTGCAGACTTCAATCTTTTAAAAAATTTCTCTAAGGATTTCCAAGTGGTGTTCAAAAGTCTTAGTGACAACGAGAATGTCGTCCAAATACACGAAGACATACGGTTCCAAGTCAGCGCCTATGACAGAATCGATGAATCTCTGCCAGGTTGCAGGAGCATTGTGTAAACCAAAGGGCATCGTTGTGAATTCAAATAGTCCACGACCTGGGACTGAGAAGGCAGTCTTTTCACGACTATCTTTAGACAAAGGAATTTGCCAATAAGCAGATTTTATATCCAGAGATGAAAGGAATCTGGCATCCCTGAGCCTATCCAAAATGACAGTTACTTGTGGGAGTGGGTAAGCATCACGCTTCGTAACCATATTAACTTTCCGAAAGTCAATACAGAATCGCTTAGAGCCATCGGGCTTATCTAAAAGAACAATTGGGCTTGACCATGCACTCTTGGATGGAACAACAACTCCCAGTTCGAGCATTTTATCTAGCTCCTCATGAACTATCTTCTGTCTAGCAGGGGATAGATTGTAATACCGTTGCTTGATAGGTTGGGAATCCCCAGTATCTATCACATGTTCGACTAAAGAAGTCCGTCCCAACTTTGTAGGATTGGCATCAAATTCCGTTTCAATAACTTCCTTAAGTTTTAATTTCTCCTCTGAAGTTAAGTGTTCTTCACCCTTGATCCCTTGAAGTTCTACTGACGCAATTCTTAAGTTTGATGGAGCGAATTCCCAAGTTTTGTTTGATAGGTCAGTTACCAATTGCATCTTCTCCCAGAAGTCAATCCCTAATATTAAAGTCTGGCTCAATGAAGGAACTATAAATATTTCCAAGCACCTAGTCCTGTCTTGTAGAGTTATTGGTACAATCATACGTCCTTGAATTGAATGCTTTTCTGAATCGGCAGTTTCCACCCAACGATCTGTTGTTGGTTTAACTCGAGAGGGGACCTTATCCAAGAGCCACATCCCTTCTCGTCCAAGAACGGTATGAGAAGCACCTGAGTCAAGCAAAGCTCTGACTCCCTTCCCAAATACCCGAACATCCAAGTAAGGCCTCGGATCATTACCACAAGAATGGAAGCTGAAATTGATTAAAATATTGTTTTTGCCTTGATTCTGGGAGTCATCCTGAGTTTTCAAGCTGGCTCCCAAATCTATACGTTTTTTTGGAGAGCATTTCAAACAATTAGCTTTGACTACGTTCGGAGACCCACATCCATAGCAAAATTTCTTTTTTTCCTGGTTACATGTCCTAAAGCGATGACCCAACGATCCACAATTCCAACATTTTGTAGATGAACTGGCTCCAGATGAAACCTTCTGAACAGCAGCGACCTTGCCTGAAAATTACACCTTTCTTCCGGTATGACTCTGCATATGCCAAGTCAGGCTCCAAATACGGAAAATTTCTGGGTGCTTGTCTAGGTATAGAAGCACGGAAACGACCTGCTTCAGCTCTTCTTCCCATCATTCTAAGATCTTCAATAGTCCTAATCTCACAAAGTGACAATCTATCTTGGAGGTGAGAATTCATATTATTTAATATCTGGGCTAGCCGGGATTCTTCAGGAACCGGTTTGGCTAATCTGTTGTACAATCCTTCCATAGATGCAAGAAAACATATCAATGGATTCAAAATCTCCCTGAACTCTATTCTGAATTTCCCGTTGAAGCCTAAAATCGTAATCTGGAGTTTGGAATACAAGGCGCATCTCTTGACACAACTCTTCCCATGATTTAACTCTTGACTGAACCGACCTATACCAAACCAATGATTGACCTGAAAATAAGTCCACAGCTGACTCAAAGAGTTCTGTAGTACTGACTCGACGTGCTCTCCTTAGTTCTTCCACGCGCTGAAGAAAAGCCCCAACACTTTGTCCGGACTCAACATCAAAATGTATACCCCACTTGTATACAGGTACTGATAAATTTTTAGAGCGACTTCCACTGCATACTATCTGAGGCTGGTAAAATTGTTCCTGTCGAGTTGGTGGACAAGTTAATGAATCCAAATTTACATTAGGTGTAAAATATAATCCTACTTGATTAACATCTGGTGATGCACGCTGTCCAATGTTAGTGACTACAGTAGTACCACATTCCTTAGTGATCTGCGCATGTTCTGTGTCTGGTCTGTACTCTTGTTCAGTCGATGTCTCTGGTGTTTTGTTATCAGGTGCCTGTTTGCTTAATGTACTGGTCTTCGGAGCTGCGTTAGTAAAAGTGTCCAACATATATTTAGTCTTCTTTAAAAGGTCATCTTTCAACTGCGCTGGTTCGAGGTCCAAAGAGGGTGCAATAGGTATTCTCTCTATTCGCATTACTAAGTAATGAAGTCTTGCGGTGATCCGATTATATTCATTGTCACTGAAGTTACCTTCATAATCTTGAACCACAACTGATAGATCTGAGAATGTTCCTTCGCACTCGCTAAGTTCCTGTTCGGGGTCAAGTGAATTCACCACAGCCTGATTAACCGGGATATTATCCGCGCAACATCGAGAGAATAATTTCCTTAATTCGTTGGCATTGCCTTCTGTAGTCAATCCACGAATTTTCAATTCATACTTAATCTCAGCTTTTCTTAAATGATAGGCACTCATTTTTAACAAAGACAATAAATTATACAAAGCGACAGAAAAACTCATGAATTCTAAACAAATCCAGGTTTAGAACGGCCAAGCACAAAACCAAAATAATCTTGATCTGAGTATATTCCAGGAATTCTTATAGTATATTTATTTTCTAAAGTTGTAAGACCTCATAAGAAAATAAAACAAATCACAAAATTATTCAGCCCCACGTTGGAAACGCCATTTTGCCATGCCACAAAAGCATGAGGCAAACATTGCTCCGACTCAGACTCAGGGAGAAGGGTAGGTTCTGATAATACTTGTGCGCAGAACTCCAAGTCCCAGGTGCTAAGGCTCTAACCTAACTGTGTTCTTCGAGTTGTTGTTGAAAATTATTTGTTTAATGGGCGCCACCCCGTTGGTAAGGTTGCTGAGGGTAACGACGGGGAAGAAACCCTTCCAAAAGCACACAGTAAGGCAGACCCAAAGCCCTAACATTTATTCATGCTCGGTTCACAAGCTATGATATGAACCCCAATAATACACTATTAGTTTCCTGGAAATCCACTAATGGCATCTAAAGTTATTTCACCTTGATAAACTCAAATTTTACTAAACCACTATGTTTGTGTATCTCGGCACAACTCCATCCTTAAGTATGAAGTGCTGATAACTAATTGTAATCAAGTCCTGAGGGGACTCTAGGTTACACAGCAAAATTATTTAAATTTAATTGGCATATATCAGTTTATTTAATCTAATTGTGGTTGTTATATTTTTCAATTCCACAAAACTATCACTAAATTATGAAGGAAAATTAAATACTTAAAATATATATATCAGAAAATCTTGGATTTATTTAAACATGATCAAATTAAGAACCCATTTCAAAATTCCAAAAAGACAGGAAACATATTCAGCTCATCAACCTGATAAGTATCAGTTCAACTTTCTAATAAACTCAATGAGAGGAAGTAAATATTCTTAATCAGTGACCTTAGGTCGAATTCACAAGTATTCACAACAATTAATTTCAATAAAGTATGATAAATCTCCAAAATATATATATCAGAAATCACCATGGCGGACAATAATAAAAATCTATCACAATAATCAATGATCAGTACTTAATAGCTATAATCAATATTCAATTATGACAATAAACAACAAAGCAGGTGGCCACCGCTGAAAGAGAGTACTCATGAAAACAAACATTAAACATTTAAATGAACAGTGAGACATTTAATAACTAACATAATTGACAAATGAAGCGACGAATTGTATCACTGGCAGAGTCCAGAAATGTCCCCTGAAATGTCCAGAAGTCTCATAACCGCACCAATATGAAATAGAATCGTTGTATTTAACTTTGACTATCACAGTCTAAGTCCGTGCTGGCGAGCCAAATCCAAAATAATATTGATTCAAGTTCACCAAGTGGAAAAGAATGACTATTCTATCACTTATCGGTTCATGACAGGCGATACGGTGAGTGAATAGAAGTCCCAGTGAGTAGGCCCGCGGCAGAGGCAGTGCGGTGCGGGGGTGGGGAGGGCCAATGTCACCACGGCCACCGGTCAGCGGCGACGACGCGGTAGCGGCGATGCGACGTGATGCTGATGGCTGTGGCTGTCAACCAACCGTTCCGTTCGCTTGACGATGTCCGGAACGTAAAGAAAAAGCCCTACATATTCAATAATATATAGTATTTTTGGTAGGCAAATAATTAAACTACATAATTAACTACAATGGTATAAAACAAATATTTTGCAGATTCATATTAAAACATTTTAATAAATCTATTTACTAAAGCATTATTTTTTTATATGTTTTAATGTTATAATATTATTTATATTTTTAATAATTGGGATTCATTTAATTAAAACCTGAATTTAATCTTTAAAACTGTTACTGTTTACATTTATTTACATAAAATTCTAAACTTCATAATATCGATATATATACAGTATATTATTGTTTCAGTTACTTCAAAACATTTTAATCCTTTTCTATAAAATAATACTTGTGCAGCTTAACTGCATCATAACTCACGAGCTCACAAAATAACATGTAAAAGATAAATGATAATCTATTATTGGACAGTTTGTACAAAATCACAAGTACGAAAATAAGGTTATTATTTAGACACATTAGAACTTTACTAAACAAAATCATTAATTGTCATAGAACTTTAGTAAACAAAATCATTAATTGTCATTTTAAAATCATTACTACGAGATATATCAGAGATATGAAACATTAATAAATTTGGCTCTGTAAATAGTGGACAATAATTAAATATTATATACGGACAGTTAGCTAGTAGAGCAGCTAATAACCTGTTCTCAACGACTAAAGGTAAATATTTTCAAGATAAATATATTGATAACAACACTCATATTCTGTGGCACAAATAAAATCAAGTTACTGGCAATATTCAATAAGGTTACTGCAATATTCATTGTCATCGAACAATTGTGTACAAACCACAATCGTTGTCTCAAAATTGACAAATTTACAACTTTACATTTTACAAATTACACCGTTCTTTAAACATACAAAACAAATGAGACATTTATATTCACAAACAAGAACGTACTTGATTTTTTTTTTATATATACATTTACTTTAACATTAGACATTTTATAGCTACAAAATATTACTGAAACAGATTTTAACTACCCTAAATTCTACTCCAAGTTTCTTCCTTCAAAATTAATATTGCATAATTGGCTCGTATTCATTTTAAGCCACAGTTAGATTTATATGAGTGAATTTTATATCGCTATACACATTAAACAGACAGTACTATTTTCATATTCAGCTCTTTCCCAAAAAAATACAAATTGGGCAGTTTATCACACAACATAAAATATTGACAACACAATAAACGAAACCCTAATTACTTGTAAAATAAGTAATCATACATTAAACATCGTTCTTATGTGCCATGTGCCTTACTTAGGATTGTCCAAGCATGAATAAAGAGAACCTATTTTAATGATTGCAAAAGTCTAATAATGATTTAAATTTTGACGCTTTTAAATATTGCTTTTGACAAAGATTTGAATTATAGAAAATGACGGTCTGCCTTACCTCTAAGCAAATTTTCCCTGAAGAAAATGCTGAAAATCCACGACGTGAAGAGGGCTTCCACAATCCAAGTGAACAGGTCGGCAGCTCATCCACAACAAGCCTAATTGTCGAGACAATGCCATATCACCCGCTCAGGATTAAACTTGCCGGCGCACCGGTCTAAGGTCCAAAGTGGCGGCTCTGGCTAGGCAACAGCGCTTACGGCAATTTCTCAGCGCCCAACATAACTTTGATAGGCAAATACTGCACGCTCAGTTTTAGGGAATGCATCGGCCAACTTTGCGGGCTAGCTTCCGCAGTGGAAATGTCTAGTTGGGTGATCAATCCAACTTCCGAAAATGAGGTCCATAAAACATAAACGTTACAATACTCCCCCACCAAAAGAAAATTTCTTAAATTTTCTCAATCTAAGTATACGCCTTGAGGTCAGAGATGTGCCAATTTCCTATGTTCTTGCCTTCTTCGTCTCGAAGCTGATATATCAAAGGGGATATTTTTTTTGATATTATAAAAGGACCTGTAAACTTGGGTGCTAATTTTGCACAAAATGCTTTGGCTGCGTCCGATTGCGGGAAGTTCCTTTTCCACACTCGATCATTGACTTTGAAGTCCATTGGTCTTCTTCTGAGATTATAGCGTTTTGCATTCTTTTCGTGATTTTGAATAAGCCTTTCTTGAACTTCCTGATACATCTTCTTTAATTCTACCAGTTTTTTCCCGTAGTCCCTGTTGTCTTCTACTTCTGGAATCACTTCACCTGTGTCATCGTTTTCTTCAAGGTTGATGTTCAGCTCTCGGCCAAAGTTCAGGTAGGCCGGAGTGTAAGTCGTTGACTCATGTCTGGCGCTTCTCAACGCGAATCCAATCTTTGGTGTCTCTTTGTCCCAATGCCGATGATTGCTTCCAACATAAGCTCTAAGCATATTTCCCAGAGTTTTGTTTACTCTCTCGGTGGGGTTGGCTTGAGGGTGTCTGCTGGCGTTGTAAAGAATTTTGATTTTATACTGATCAGCTAGCTGTTTAACCAGTTTACCTGAAAATTCAGCACCATTATCACAAATGATGTACTTCGGTATTCCCCAATGCATAAATCCATCTTCGAGATGTTTGGCCACTATGCTTGATGTTGCAGCTCGGATCGGATACAATAAAGGGTATTTCGTGAAAAACATCAGTCACTACTAATAAATACTTGTACCCAGCACTAGACCGAGGGAATGGCCCAAGAAGGTCCGCTGCTATCATTTGCCATGGTACATCTACCCCTCTTCTACTTCCCATAAAACCAGCTGGCTTCAGGTTTCCATCCTTTGTCTGTTGGCATGTACGACAATGAGAAACATATTTGGAAATGTCTTTTCGCATTTTTGGCCAATAATAACGTTCTTGAACGCGAGAGAACGTTTTCTGAACCCCTAAATGTCCTGCTGTTGGTTCATCATGTAGCTTAGACAAAACAGTTTGAGCGTTCATACTTAGGCACAACTTCCTTCCATTCAGAAGTTGAATTCATTGGGTCTTTAGGACTGAGAACTAATTTGAACAATCGTCCCTTATCAACTCTCCAGAGAGGGTATTTATCACTCTTGCTCGAAACTTCATCAACCATTTTGAGATACCATCTATCATTTTGTTGATGATTCACAGAGGGAAACATGAACGTTATCGGGTTCGACAGATCTGGACAGCAAGTCCGGAAACCACGTGTTCCTTACCTTTCCTATGGATAAGAGTGAACGAGTAGGGTTGGAGGCGTAAAGCCCACCTTGCCAAACGACCTTGAGGATCTCTAAGGTTGTGGAGCCACAACAAACTGTAATGGTCTGTTATGACCGTGAAATGTGTCCCCTCCACATAAGGTCTGAACCTCTCAATCGCCCAGATCACTGCGAGACACTCTCGTTCTGTCGCGGAGTACTTTTGTTCAGCCTTTGACAAGGTCCTACTGGCATAAGCGATAACCTGTTCTCCATTATCTCCTTGTTGGCTAAGCACTGCCCCCAATCCAACTCCTGAGGCATCACACGAGATAACAAACTCTCTTGAAAAATCTGGGCACGTCAATATCGGAGCTTTGATGAGGCAACTTCTAATGTCATCGAAGGCTTGCTGCGCTGCTTCGTTCCACACAAACTTTTGTTTCTTCTTTAGAAGCTGGGTGAGTGGGTACAATCTTGAGGCAAAATCCGGGATAAATCGACGGTACCACGAAGCGGTCCCGCAGAACTGACGTACCTGCTTCTGGGTGGTGGGAACTGCGATCCGGAGGATGGCCTCTACCTTCTCTGGATCAACCTTTAACCCCCGATGATCTACTACATATCCTAAAATATCGCAGCTCAGAACGACAAAGGTGGCACTTTTCTTTACTTAGGGTTACATTTGCAGACTTCAATCTTTTAAAAATTTCTCTAAGGATTTCCAAGTGGTGTTCAAAAGTCTTAGTGACAACGAGAATGTCGTCCAAATACACGAAGACATACGGTTCCAAGTCAGCGCCTATGACAGAATCGATGAATCTCTGCCAGGTTGCAGGAGCATTGTGTAAACCAAAGGGCATCGTTGTGAATTCAAATAGTCCACGACCTGGGACTGAGAAGGGCAGTCTTTTCACGACTATCTTTAGACAAAGGAATTTGCCAATAAGCAGATTTTATATCCAGAGATGAAAGGAATCTGGCATCCCTGAGCCTATCCAAAATGACAGTTACTTGTGGGAGTGGGTAAGCATCACGCTTCGTAACCATATTAACTTTCCGAAAGTCAATACAGAATCGCTTAGAGCCATCGGGCTTATCTAAAAAGAACAATTGGGCTTGACCATGCACTCTTGGATGGAACAAACAACTCCCAGTTCGAGCATTTTATCTAGCTCCTCATGAACTATCTTCTGTCTAGCAGGGGATAGATTGTAATACCGTTGCTTGATAGGTTGGGAATCCCCAGTATCTATCACATGTTCGACTAAAGAAGTCCGTCCCAACTTTGTAGGATTGGCATCAAATTCCGTTTCAATAAATTCCTTAAGTTTTAATTTCTCCTCTGAAGTTAAGTGTTCTTCACCCTTGATCCCTTGAAGTTCTACTGACGCAATTCTTAAGTTTGATGGAGCGAATTCCCAAGTTTTGTTTGATAGGTCAGTTACCAATTGCATCTTCTCCCAGAAGTCAATCCCTAATATTAAAGTCTGGCTCAATGAAGGAACTATAAATATTTCCAAGCACCTAGTCCTGTCTTGTAGAGTTATTGGTACAATCATACGTCCTTGAATTGAATGCTTTTCTGAATCGGCAGTTTCCACCCAACGATCTGTTGTTGGTTTAACTCGAGAGGGGACCTTATCCAAGAGCCACATCCCCTTCTCGTCCAAGAACGGTATGAGAAGCACCTGAGTCAAGCAAAGCTCTGACTCCCTTCCCAAATACCCGAACATCCAAGTAAGGCCTCGGATCATTACCACAAGAATGGAAGCTGAAATTGATTAAAATATTGTTTTTGCCTTGATTCTGGGAGTCATCCTGAGTTTTCAAGCTGGCTCCCAAATCTATACGTTTTTTTGGAGAGCATTTCAAACAATTAGCTTTGACTACGTTCGGAGACCCACATCCATAGCAAAATTTCTTTTTTTCCTGGTTACATGTCCTAAAGCGATGACCCAACGATCCACAATTCCAACATTTTGTATATGAACTGGCTCCAGATGAAACCTTCTGAACAGCAGCGACCTTGCCTGAAATTACACCTTTCTTCCGGTATGACTCTGCATATGCCAAGTCAGGCTCCAAATACGGAAAATTTTCTGGGTGCTTGTCTAGGTATAGAAGCACGGAAACGACCTGCTTCAGCTCTTCTTCCCATCATTCTAAGATCTTCAATAGTCCTAATCTCACAAAGTGACAATCTATCTTGGAGGTGAGAATTCATATTATTTAATATCTGGGCTAGCCGGGATTCTTCAGGAACTGGTTTGGCTAATCTGTTGTACAATCCTTCCATAGATGCAAAGAAACATATCAACGGATTCAAAATCTCCCTGAACTCTATTCTGAATTTCCCGTTGAAGCCTAAAATCGTAATCTGGAGTTTGGAATACAAGGCGCATCTCTTGACACAACTCTTCCCATGATTTAACTCTTGACTGAACCGACCTATACCAAACCAATGATTGACCTGAAAATAAGTCCACAGCTGACTCAAAGAGTTCTGTAGTACTGACTCGACGTGCTCTCCTTAGTTCTTCCACGCGCTGAAGAAAAGCCCCAACACTTTGTCCGGACTCAACATCAAAATGTATACCCCACTTGTATACAGGTACTGATAAATTTTTTAGAGCGACTTCCACTGCATACTATCTGAGGCTGGTAAAATTGTTCCTGTCGAGTTGGTGGACAAGTTAATGAATCCAAATTTACATTAGGTGTAAAATATAATCCTACTTGATTAACATCTGGTGATGCACGCTGTCCAATGTTAGTGACTACAGTAGTTACCACACATTCCTTAGTGATCTGCGCATGTTCTGTGTCTGGTCTGTACTCTTGTTCAGTCGATGTCTCTGGTGTTTTGTTATCAGGTGCCTGTATGCTTAATGTACTGGTCTTCGGAGCTGCGTTAGTAAAAGTGTCCAACATATATTTAGTCTTCTTTAAAAGGTCATCTTTCAACTGCGCTGGTTCGAGGTCCAAAGAGGGTGCAATAGGTATTCTCTCTATTCGCATTACTAAGTAATGAAGTCTTGCGGTGATCCGATTATATTCATTGTCACTGAAGTTACCTTCATAATCTTGAACCACAACTGATAGATCTGAGAATGTTCCTTCGCACTCTCGCTAAGTTCCTGTTCGGGGTCAAGTGAATTCACCACAGCCTGATTAACCGGGATATTATCCGCGCAACACCGAGAGAATATTTTCCTTAATTCGTTGGCATTGCCTTCTGTAGTCAATCCACGAATTTTCAATTCATACTTAATCTCAGCTTTTCTTAAATGATAGGCACTCATTTTTAACAAAGACAATAAATTATACAAAGCGACAGAAAAACTCATGAATTCTAAACAAATCCAGGTTTAGAACGGCCAAGCACAAAACCAAAATAATCTTGATCTGAGTATAATTCCAGGAATTCTTATAGTATATTTATTTTCTAAAGTTGTAAGACCTCATAAGAAAATAAAACAAATCACAAAAATATTCAGCCCCACGTTGGAACGCCATTTTGCCATGCCACAAAAGCATGAGGCAACATTGCTCCGACTCAGACTCAGGGAGAAGGGTAGGTTCTGATAATACTTGTGCGCAGAACTCCAAGTCCCAGGTGCCAAGGCTCTAACCTAACTGTGTTCTTCGAGTTGTTGTTGAAAATTATTTGTTTAATGGGCGCCACCCCGTTGGTAAGGTTGCTGAGGGTAAACGACGGGGAAGAAACCCTTCCAAAAGCACACAGTAAGGCAGACCCAAAGCCCTAACATTTATTCATGCTCGGTTCACAAGCTATGATATGAACCCCAATAATACACTATTAGTTTCCTGGAAATCCACTAATGGCATCTAAAGTTATTTCACCTTGATAAACTCAAATTTTACTAAACCACTATGTTTGTGTATCTCGGCACAACTCCATCCTTAAGTATGAAGTGCTGATAACTAATTGTAATCAAGTCCTGAGGGGACTCTAGGTTACACAGCAAAATTATTTAAATTTAATTGGCATATATCAGTTTATTTAATCTAATTGTGGTTGTTATATTTTTCAATTCCACAAAACTATCACTAAATTATGAAGGAAAATTAAATACTGTAAAATATAAATATCAGAAAATCTTGGATTTATTTAAACATGATCAAATTAAGAAACCCATTTCAAAATTCCAAAAAGACAGGAAACATATTCAGCTCATCAACCTGATAAGTATCAGTTCAACTTTCTAATAAACTCAATGAGAGGAAGTAAATATTCTTAATCAGTGACCTTAGGTCGAAATTCACAAGTATTCACAACAATTAATTTCAATAAAGTATGATAAATCCCCAAAATATATATATCAGAAATCACCATGGCGGACAATAATAAAAATCTATCACAATAAATCAATGATCAGTACTTAATAGCTATAATCAATATTCAATTATGACAATAAACAACAAAGCAGGTGGCCACCGCTGAAAATAGTACTCATGAAAACAAACATTAAACATTTAAATGAACAGTGAGACATTTAATAACTAACATAATTGACAAATGAAGCGACGAATTGTATCACTGGCAGAGTCCAGAAATGTCCCCTGGAATGTCCAGAAGTCTCATAACCGCACCAATATGAAATAGAATCGTTGTATTTAACTTTGACTATCACAGTCTAAGTCCGTGCTGGCCAGCCAAATCCAAAATAATATTGATTCAAGTTCACCAAGTGGAAAAGAATGACTATTCTATCACTTATCGGTTCATGACAGGCGATTACGGTGAGTGAATAGAAGTCCCAGTGAGTAGGCCCGCGGCAGAGGCAGTGCGGTGCGGGGGTGGGGAGGGCCAATGTCACCACGGGCCACCGGTCAGCGGCGACGACGCGGTAGCGACGATGCGACGTGATGCTGATGGCTTGTGGCTGTCAACCAACCGTTCCGTTCGCTTGACGATGTCCGGAACGTAAAGAAAAAGCCCTACATATTCAATAATATATAGTATTTTTGGTAGGCAAATAATTAAACTACATAGTTAACTACAATGGTATAAAACAAATATTTTGCAGATTCATATTAAAACATTTTAATAAATCTATTTAATAAAGCATTATTTTTTTATATATGTTTAATGTTATAATATTATTTATATTTTTAATAAATGGGATTCATTTAATTAAAACCTGAATTTAATCTTTAAAACTGTTACTGTTTACATTTATTTACATAAAATTCTAAACTTCATAATATCGATATATATACAGTATATTATTGTTTCAGTTACTTTCAAAAAAAACATGTCAATCCTTTTCTATAAAATAATACTTGTGCAGCTTAACTGCATCATAACTCACGAGCTCACAAAAATAATATGTAAAAGATAAATGATAATCTATTATTGGACAGTTTGTACAAAATCACAAGTACGAAAATAAGGTTATTATTTAGACACATTAGAACTTTACTAAACAAAATCATTAATTGTCATAGAACTTTAGTAAACAAAATCATTAATTGTCATTTAAAATCATTACTACGAGATATATCAGAGATATGAAACATTAAATAAATTTACGAGATATGAAACATTAATAAATTTGGCTCTGTAAATAGTGGACAATAATTAAATATTATATACGGACAGTTAGCTAGTAGAGCAGCTAATAACCTGTTTCTCAACGACTAAAGGTAAATATTTTCAAGATAAATATATTGATAACAACACTCATATTCTGTGGCACAAAATAAAATCAAGTTACTGGCAATATTCAATAAGGTTACTGCAATATTCATTGTCATCGAACAATTGTGTACAAACCACAATCGTTGTCTCAAAATTGACAAATTTACAACTTTACATTTTACAAATTACACCGTTCTTTAAACATACAAAACAAATGAGACATTTTATATTCACAAACAAGAAACGTACTTGATTTTTTTTTTATATATACATTTACTTTAACATTAGACATTTTATTAGCTACAAAATATTACTGAAACAGATTTTAACTACCCTAAATTCTACTCCAAGTTTCTTCCTTCAAAATTAATATTGCATAATTGGCTCGTATTCATTTTAAGCCACAGTTAGATTTATATGAGTGAATTTTATATCGCTATACACATTAAACAGACAGTACTATTTTCATATTCAGCTCTTTCCCAATAAAATACAAATTGGGCAGTTTATCACACAACATAAAAAATATTGACAACACAATAAAACGAAACCCTAATTACTTGTAAAATAAGTAATCATACATTAAACATCGTTCTTATGTGCCATGTGCCTTACTTAGGATTGTCCAAGCATGAATAAAGAGAACCTATTTTAATGATTGCACAAGTCTAATAATGATTTAAATTTTGACGCTTTTAAATATTGCTTTTGACAAAGATTTGAATTATAGAAAATGACTATCTGCCTTACCTCTAAGCCAAATTTTCCCTGAAGAAAAATGCTGAAAATCCACGACGTGAAGAGGGCTTCCACAATCCAAGTGAACAGGTCGGCAGCTCATCCACAACAAGCCTAATTGTCGAGACAATGCCATATCACCCCCGCTCAGGATTAAACTTGCCGGCGCACCGGTCTAAGGTCCAAAGTGGTGGCTCTGGCTAGGCAACAGCGCTTACGGCAATTTCTCAGCGCCCAAACATAACTTTGATAGGCAAATACTGCACGCTCAGTTTTAGGGAATGCATCGGCCAACTTTGCGGGCTAGCTTTCCGCAGTGGAAATGTCTAGTTGGGTGATCAATCCAACTTCCGAAAATGAGGTCCATTTAAAACATAAACGTTACAACACTTTGTGCCATATGCGTTATTTGTAGGACTGAAAAAGAAAAAAATTAAGGCAATTTAATTTAAACTCATTTGACAGAATACTACTAAGTTGATTTTAAAGTTACTAGACAGAAAGATAATAAATATACGATTTTACATGTGTGGCTCATTCATCAGTACTGATCGTAATAAAAGCTTAATTTTAGTTACGTTACGTAAACCTATTAAACTATTACATATTAATGGTAGAGTTAACTAAAGTGAGTAAAGTTAAATATTGTAAAATCGTGTTAAAGAAAGAACCGTACTACACGTGACAGCTTGTAGCGCTACGTTCTATTGTTATCATACTGCGCTACAAGTTATTCGTTTATCTACGGTAAATATGGAGTGTGCACGCTGACAAATATCGGATCGTTTTTATATTTTGGAAACAATCACACGAGCAGATTAGAATTGGTGTTGGTTTATAAGGTCTGCCAGCAAGCGGAAGCAGTTTATCGTACCGTACCACCCCTCTCTCATCTTTGTTGATCGTGAAAAAAGCAGTTTACATATCTTCATTTAGTCGTAAAACGCTAACATATGTAGAATTCAAAACATATGTGTCACACTCAGATATGTTTGAACTATAATCACTTGGTACTAACTGTACACACTCAGGGTAGGAGAGTAGTAGCGCTACCCTCCCACCCACACCCGTGGTATGTGCGCGCATAAACGGGCGCGCAGCATTCCTAGCTCGCAAGCACATTTGTAGTGGCTGCATTCTGGCGCGTGTAGTAGGTCATGCGATAATTCCACCAACATTGTTGCCATCCACAATAACCAATATATACACTACTAAGACATCTTCAAAAAGTGAACTGCGCGGACAAATCTATAACTTTTCACTATAGAATAATATATTTAAAATAATAGATGAGGTCGTCATATAGGCATTTAAATCTTGTATGTTTTACATTATTAGATTCATTGACGGACAAAATCAACGGAGGCTCAGTAAAAGTCTCAGTTTTACTCAGGTAAATTTACAACTAAGGAAGGTTTCAGCGATCATGAAATACTATGAATTAACTGTACATTTCCACAAGCATGTGAGTAACAGTAGACACTCGGCGGTGGATGAACAAGGAAACTATATTATGGACATTAAGTAAATTACCACGTTTATGGGTTATATAATGTATGTCATTACTTTTTCTCATCGGATAATTGCTTAAAATTGTTCAAGTTTAGGGCAACGGGACCTATAACTTTATAGGTTGGTATTAAAATAACCAAAATATATATATATATATATATATATATATATATATATATATATATATATTATATATATACGTAACACATCATAGGTTCCTACATCACTATGATAGATACCATCTTTCTACAATTTTCTATTTCATAAGATACGGTAGAGAATAGTAATACAGATTAAAATACAAACAATGGTACATTAATCATTCCGTCTTGAAATAGTTGTCATTGGCCTTCCAAATCAAAAAGTTTCAGCGTAAAGCTGTTCATCCGGCGTTGCTAGTTAAAAGCCCAAATTTTCCTATCTTATTATTGTTCTGACGATCTAATTTCGGAAAAAAGGTTCTTACCAATATTTTATATGAGGCCGGCACAAAAGAAGGGATGATAAATTTTAAGTGTGTGAGACATAAGGATAGGAGATGTGTGGAAAGAGCAGTCAAAGGATGGGACTATTTTAATTGAGTCAGTGTGTATTTATAAAAGTAGAAATACACACATTACTTCCATTTTCCATGTTACACTTATAAAACTAATCTCTTTACCAAAAAAAAATTGAGTAAAATATTGACTCTGAAAGAACATAGGGAAATGTAAAACAAGATGAGTAGTACAAATTTAATACTTCGGTAAAAAACTTAGAGCAACAAGAACGTTGAAGAAATTTGACGGACGTCCAGAGAGACTTGCCATCGACGTCAATGTCCGGTCCATTACGAAGTTATTGATAGGTGGCTGATGGATTCTCTGATGCTTTTATATTGCACATAAATCATTCAAATTTATTTCCACTCCGTCACTTGAGAAATATGTAAATTTGTTTTATCTGTTTCAGACACAGAATTAAAATTTCTTTTGTTTGATTAAACATCTTTTGCCACTAAAAAACCGTACGAAATTAAAAAAAAAAAAAAAACAAGGATGCGAAATACAAAACTGCATAAACTGAAGTTCGTAATGTTATGTTGCAGGTTGAAAATACTTATTAAATTAAATTGGGCGTGATTTGTGTTCAATTTTATTTTTAAAAAAGAAATTCCACGCCCCATCCTATATTTGCTGGGAGATTACATACAATATGTTTTATAAAATCAAATTATTTATCAAAACAAGTAAGGGTTGTAAGAAATTTACTTATATAGGGGTAATGTAACTTTAATGAGAAATGTTGATTGACTGTAAATGTTAAGACCAAACTTTGAATCATCAATTTTTGATAATTGTTTCATATATTACACTGTTTTTATTACTTTTTGGATTGAAAACTAATTTTTTTATTCTGTTTCTTGTAGTAAATCATTGTAAATGATGAAATAGTATTTTACACTACATTTTACCCCTTTAAACAGTAGGCTACTCATTGTGTTCAAGGGAATGAACTGATTGTAAAAAAGGCTAGTATCATAAATAAACTGTAGAACTGTAAAATGATTTAAACCCTTATCAATGACCCTTTAGTTCAAATATGATTTGATACTTTCCTCATAAATATAAAAGAATATTGTAACCGCATTAAAATTATATTAAACATTTTATTTAGTAAAATTACTTACTATTTGAAAGACTTCTGAGCTACATAGCATTAGCTTGCTCGTCAATAAACCTAATGGGACTTGTTTTGCGTTGTAAAAAGCATCAAAGTATCCATTAGTCGTGTGGCAATAATATCGGAATGGACCAAGTATTAATACTAATGGTAGATTTTCTCGAACATAAACCAACAATGTTCCAGACATCCCTGTGTTTTTTATTTTAGTATAATAAGTAATACTTGTTATATTTACTTACATATAAAATACTTAACACTATTATAGTAAAAGTAAATAACAATAGTATTTACAGTATTTATAATTGTGTTTTTAAGACCAATATTTGTTTCCATTAAATAAATGAGAAAATTTTGCGGGTCTTGAAAAGTATATCACGAATAAAAATAACTAATGCCAGGAAAGGTGAGCTTATAAAAACGATTTCTCTAAGTAGTGCAAAAGCTAATGAATCAAGCATTAGATTTAAAACAATTGAGATGAAATAAACACAATTATTTTCCAAAACATCCATGTTTGCTCTTAAATGTCTTAAATAATAAATACTAAAATATTTAATGATATAAATATACCATTGTTAGTACTACCCAAGTAAAAGTAAACCTCGTATTGTTATGCTTAGTATTAAATATTATGTCACATTATAACGAAAGTTTGTATAACAAGTAACGTGATAATAATTATTATATATTGTTATGAATTATATTAAACTGGATATTGTCTCAAAATTTTTTATATTTTAAATATATGCATAGTAATAAAAGGGCAGCATAAGTTTTCTTTATATCCATGGTAACATATTTTGGAGTTGAGAAATATTTAGGTCCACAAGGATTGTCGGTTTATAAGTCGGTAAAACGAATTATAAGTTACTGTGTAATTTACTTTTCAAACAATAATAATAATTACATCAGACAACTAAATATAGACACTGGAAGCTGCATGTAAGCCTGTGCATGTGGTTATCAGAGAGCGATTTAATATATATTTCTGTTGTTTAGTTGTGTTCGAGCTAAGACAAAATATCATATAAGATAAATTAAATTTCAAATTTTTATTCTATCTGAAAACCTGTTATTCTGATTTAAAACTAGTGGGGATAACGATTGATTTTTGTGTAAATCTGTCTTTCTACAGATATTTCCAAAAATCCAGGTTGTGTTAATATACAGTTGCAAATTGCCTCTCGGTCCTTAGGCTTTTGTAAGTGGTTAATGTTTAAAAGAAAAAAGTTGTATAAATTATTTTAAAAGAATATGTTGTATAACATTTTCGTAATTTCATTATTAATAATCATATATTGGAGCAATAAACCTCTCATAAAATATAAATGGCTTTACATCTATGCTGGATTATTATTCAAAATAATAAAAATATGCTGCGCCAACAACTTTAGCCTTACGAAGGAAAATAAGCTGTATTTACCCTACTTCCAGCAATATCCACAATGGAGGAAATATAACTCTAAATTCTGATAGCATTATAGCAAACTGCTTATACCACAATTCCTTTTTGTATTTTGTTTACGGTACTCAGACGGTAGTTTATTGATTTATAAAAGCTTTATACGTTTAGAATATTCTCAAATAATATATATATATATATATATATATATATATATATATATTTATATATATATACCGTATTTTAACCTAATAATATTGTTGAAATACATATTAATTTATAATGTAATTCCTAAGTATAATTCAATAATGAATGAAGACAATTAATACCAGTTAGGCAATATTTTAGGAACATAAATATTATAGTTAAAAGGCAAACTATATTATAAATATTAAATTCCATTATTTGTCAGTCTTTTTTAGACTATGTCGTCATAATGGATTTTTTAAGTTTAACACTTAAGGTGCTTGCATTTATTTACTAAGCATTATAAGTTCTTGTATACTCTACCTAAGCATTAAATGCAATTTAAATTATATTAATTTATATTAGTTTATAAACTTCTCGAATGAGCTTCAAAAACTCAGTTTTCCAACTATGGGATTAATGATGTCATAAACTTAATATATGTTTAAGAATCGTGACAGAAATCTGCTGATGAATAAAATATATGTCACTGTGTTTGTGGTGCAGTATGTTATGGCATAAGCCAACTATAATTTATGTCGCAGTCTCCCAAGATGTAGGATATTATTTACGTCATAAACCTATTAGAAAATACTTAATCCGTGTATTTTCACTGTCTGAAACACACAGTTATTATTGTAAAACGGAGCGAGTAGAAATATTACATTGAGAGCACATGATTAATGTTTGATATACAATCATTGGACAAAGAGATCTGTGCAACATATAATAATCCTTCTCTAAATGTCCTGCAGACTATTAGACAGAAGACAATTGTACAAAAAACAAATTTAAAATCAAACTATGCTCAGCTAAATTATATTGTGGCAAATGCATGATAGAACTCATTGGAGAAATACACTTCGGTAGATAAATGAAGGTTCCTGCAAAATGTTATGTCAACTGATGACAATCAAAGCTACTTGTATTTTTATACATAATACTTTCCAATTTTGATTTATAAGTTAGGTTTAATAGTAGTGCTTAAATAGTAATAGCTTTCTGTGAACTAGGGAGTAATTTTAGTACAGCAATATTCATTTTTAATTAATTTATTCGATTTTTGTATTGGAGTATCTGACAGAGAAGAAAGATAAGGAACACAAGGCAATTTAACAACTTCTTAGTGTAACTTTACCAGCACAAACGCTACTTACATAATGATGGCAGTTTTTGATGACAAATTGGTCTTTTGGATACTCGGGTAAATAAAGTCATTTAACATAGACCATTGCCAAACTAAACCTTTTTTGTATAATAGAAGTTTTTTTTTAAGTGCAAATATATAGATCAATTAATTTTAGATATATACTGGGAACAAACAAACAGATAAAATCCAAAAAGGGCTCCTGAAAAAAGCCTTCCCTAATGGCACTGCCGACTACGAGAAATCTTCAAATTTTTTTAAAGAAAACTTAATTTTAAGATTAGTTAGAAAATAATTTATTATTTCGGGGACCAAATAATTGTGTGTGAAGAAGTATTTAAATTCGATATATATGTTTTAAATATAAGTGTGAATGTTGATTGTTTATTTTGTGATTATCATATTAATCATCAAAACATACTCTGTTGAACACACGACAAAGGCAAAGTATGGCCAAAATCGTGTGTTCTTTAAGTTTTAAAGAAGTTGCTCTGTTGGATACGTGGATGTCACAATGACTAATGAGCTGTTTTGTCTAAAGCTGCAATTTCGTTTTTACAGCCAGTTGAGACAGGATTTTTTTTTTTGTAATTGGTATCAGGTTTTTTAGTCGTATGCAAAATTTATTATTAACCCAGTTTCACTCAATTACAATTTAGTGAAATAGAAATCTCACGGAAAAAATGCATAAATATTAAAAAGGAAGCATTGTTGTATCCTGCGAAACAAACTCTTTATATGCTTAATGTGGTAATCCCAAAACGCATTGAAATCCTTTGAGTAATTTTAGAAATTCCACACATTAAACGTGATATCCTTAGTTATGTATACCTTTAATTCATTGTGGTTAAAAGATATAAAAGATACTAGTTTACTTTCACTCCAATCATAGCTTTAGTTTTAATAACTTTGTTTAAGTAATTCCCAAACGTTAACAAAGGAATTCGGGAATTCCAAAATAGGTTTTTATAAACGAACTGCTATTATAACAAATAAGTATAAAAAACGATTTCAACTTTTCATACTAACATTGCATTATTGAATTGTTTCTACTAAAGCACGGAGGGAAGCTAAGGCCAATCATTGATGTCCATTCATAAAGGTTTGATAAGGACACACTAATAATACATTGTCAAGAGTTTCAAAGTCCCTCCGCGGTACCTCTGAACAGCGGCGTAATCCATCAATTAATTACTGAGTTCAAATCTCTGAAAGAATCTCTTTTTCAATTTAACTCCGTAAAATTCCGTTGAACTCCTCA
>NW_025777235.1:0-15989 GCF_021130785.1 Homalodisca vitripennis
AAAAAAGAGATGTATAAAAATAACGATTTCAGGTACGGCGTAGTAAATAAAAAATTTTAACGGGTTTTTTTATGAACTGGGGGAGGGAAAAGTTTTGTAGAATGTCTAAGCCCACAATAAAAAGATAAATTTTTCAAGTTTGAAACCGAAAATTACCCCAAAAAATCTTTACAAGCCAATTTTCAAGGTGGGGGGCCTTTTTGATCCAACCTTGTTCCAGATAAAATAAATTTAGGAGACATACACTCCGGTTGGATGCCGGTACAGAAGCGCTGGCAGGGCGAGGGCATTCAATTTTTCAGTTTTTCGGGCAGACTCGCGGCCCCAGCCCCGCTGACGGCACTCACGGGGACCCTGTAGAACCCCAACATAACCAGTAGATATTCAGAACAACTTTATTACAACCCGGGGAATAATAAAAATTAATTATATTTGCCACAAAGTATAATAAATATTTAAATTTAACAATTAAAAAAATAACAATCTGTAACTAACAGTACCTTTTAAGTATCAGAAGACTTTTTCCCCAAAAATACCTAAGACACCAAGTTTTTAAAAGATACACTACTTGGTGAAAATATTAAATATTACAAACAAAACAAATTTTCAAATTTTATAAACATTTACTTATAGGCTAGAACAGCCATACTAATGATTAAGCGTGATAACAATTACTTGTAACTATAATTCGCTGGTTTTTTATCATTCTATTTAATATTATAATAATTTACATTTTGCTTTAAATATTAATTGTAAGGTAGGCCTAATAATAATTATATAAATTAAAAATTAATAACAATACATTATTTCCCAAATAACAATAATTAAATTCTAATCAGTTCACGATACTATAAAGGCAATAATTAAATAATAAAATTGAAATCTTTAAATGTTGCCACCCAATTTTGCACGCAACCCAAAACAGGGAGGGTAACAAAAAAATTTGCAAAGTCTTTACCGTTTTCGCTTACACTAAAAAAACAAAGTGTGTACACGGAATAAATAATTTCCCTTCGCCGAACGGATCAGTTAGAAAGGGACTAGAGCAAAAAATAAAAAAAAAAAACTTTTAACTTGCATAGTAAAAAAATTTAAACCCAAAAATTTTTAGAAAAGTACAAAAAGACAGGATAAAAACATTTTTCGACACGAACACGTACACGGGAACACAATTTTCAAAATAATATATATAAACTATTTTTAAAACTAATCTACGAAAATTTAAAATGTCTGGGAGGGGGAGAAAAAACCCCGCCAACAAATTTAAATTTAAAGAGATTTGAAAAAAGACAATTCCCTTTGCCAAAAGTCGGTGAATTGCCAGCCATGTGGAACGGGACGAGCGTGAAAGACAGCAAACGCAGTAGTTCCCCGGGAACGTGTTGACCGTTTCCGAACAGTAGCCGGTCCCGGGGGCCGGGTTTCCCGGGGTAAACGCTGGCGGAAAAATAGTAAAGGGTTTAAACCCAGCTGACCTAAAACCAACCCGTCCAACCGGGCAGAAAATAATACTCTGCGGAGGGGACTCCCCACCGTTTGAAAAGGGAGGGGGCCGGGGAGGTGGGAAAAATAATAGCCAAAAATAATTGCCCAAAAATGCCCCCGGCCCTAACCTCCCCCACCTAAAAAGGGTTTTGCAACCCCAAAAAAAACCTTTCTCCCCCCTGAAAGAAGAACCAAAAAGTTTCGGCACAGGATACGGGAATTTCGAGAACCCTAACAGGAAAACGAAGTCCTGGCAGGAGGCAGAAAAACACGGCCTCCTGAAAAAAATTGAGAGGGGCCTCTTTGGAGAAAAAAGGAAAAGGGAAAAGGAGATTTAAAAACGACACTACAGGGGAAAAAACCCGGGGTGATCAGTCCCCGGACACCCCGCACCGCACCGGTATCCAGTGAGGGCCCAGAGGTATCACCAGGGAAAACCCTTCAGTTTGAGAAACGGGGGCCCTTTTCCGCCAAACCCCCCCCCGATAGGGGATAAAACCCAACTCGCAGTAACTGGGGAGGGGAAAACGAAGAACCCCGGTGGGGCCCCTTTGTCCCCGATAGCAAAGATTGGGGGCCCGTTTATCCACGGCCGAAAAGACGGGGGGCCCTTAAAAAAGGGACAAGACCCCCCACCTGGAAGGGGTTAGCAATACGTCCTTATTGAATTTTCTCCTCCCCCTTTTCCCCTAATTGTGGGAAAGTTTTAAACCCCGGCGCTTAAGTGTCATTTCCATTGGGAAGTACCAGGTATGGTAGAAGATTTTCCACTAGATCCAGAAAAATTTAGCCCAAGGGATCAAAAAGGAAAGGACGACAAAACATGACCTGAAAAGGCGTGGAACTTTATTTTCTTTGAAGAGGGGAAATTAAAGGGGCTAACTGAAGCCAGTCGGGTTTTTTCACCCCCAGGTAGTTTGTTTCTCAGCGGTGATAAGCGAGGGGCGGCTCTGAGATTGCGGTTAAACCGCCCCCGCATTGAAAAGGGTTTGGGGGTAGTAAGGAGATGTCATAAAAAGTTTGATTCCATCCCCCAAAAAAAAAGCGTTTGAAATCCCTCGACACGAATTGTGTCCCGTTGTCTGGGGAAAAAGGTTTGGCGGGCATTTCCAAAATTTTGTAGAAGGCGGGACTTGAGTCCCTTTGGGGTTGAGAAAAACCCCCGTGGCACCCCTAAGGGAATCAACCAGCAAAACTTAGAAAAGGGTATCCCCGGCGACAACCCAAGGGAGGGTTTCCCTGACTTGCTCGGGGAAAAGGGTTTCCCACATAGTCAATGGACCCTTTTCAAGGGGGCCGCTCCCCCACCTGGAGGAAGAAGTCCTATTTTGGTATTTTGTGCTGGTTTACTGACCGGGGCAAAGTTAAAAAAAGTCGTCCCTTCTACCCCCCTTTGTCTCTTGTCCATCCTTTTCCCCAGATAAACTTATCTTGTTTTTAGCGTTTGGTCTTGGGGGAATCCCTAAAAAACCGCCCAGGGGGGAAAAACTAAAAATGGGAAAAAGGATTTCGGTCTGAGGGCATGGGCCCAACAGAAAAATTTGGGGGACCACCTCCCCCCCCGTCGGGCACGACACCCAGAGGACCCCCTTGGGGACAAAAAAGAAAGTAAGGAGGTGGGCTTCTCCCCCCTGGAGCTAAACAATGATTTTTGGGACAACTGGGGGGTCTTAAAGTTGGTGAGAGCCAAAAAATTAAAAGGGCCCCAGCAGGGAAAATCCAACATCACATTTCCCACCAACGGTGCTTGGAATAAACCCGGATCGTGGGTAGATGATATTTTCTGGAAAGGGATCGGGGGACGACTTTTTGGGGGTAAGGGCACCTCCGTACGCCGGGAAAAAAGGGTTTTTTGTTTGGGTTTTCCGATGAAGTTTAAAGCAAAAATTTAGAGGCAAAAGGGATCCATCAACTAAACCCGGGGCTGTAGGGTGGGTTTCGCCTTGAGTATATCATCCCCTCAATTCCCGAATTTGTTTGCCGCGTGGAAGCTGTGTGGGAACCGGGCCTCTCGTAGCGCCACTTCTGTGTCTGACAGCCCCAGCGCCCCCCCAACCCTAACCCTTGAAGCTACGCGGAGGCGTGATGGGAAAAAACTCAATAGACAATCCATTTCGAAAATTTACTTGACTACGGGACTGACCATCACCGAAATAAATTCTTTTTTTTAAGGATCCCACCTCCCAAAGCAAAGGACAAGTTTTACTGACTTTTTTTCCCCCCCCCAAAAAAAAGAAAGGTTTTTTTTTAAACCCAATACAGACTCAATAAAACAGCTTCAAAAAAAAATCCCCCAAATTTTCCATAACAAATTAGACGAGAAAACACTTGTGTGTAAGCTTTTACAAACAGACTGTAAAAGCAGTAACTGAGATCTATTTCAATAGTAACAACAAAAAATCGTTGACATGTTAAAAATTTGGTATAAAACCAAACACTTTTTGCCTTACATCTATCCAGAGGGGGGAAAAATTTTGGAAATTTTTTGTAAGACAAAATTTTTTTTTTGCCCATTTTTTAACTCGTAGATGCAAATTGTTTTAAACTAACGGGAATAAAAATTTCCAATAAAAAAAAGTTTTTTTATTTATCCAGCAAAAATTTTAAAAAAATTTGTTTTTCCAATTTCGAAAGCCCAATTGGTGATCTGACCAATTGAAAAAGCAGTGTTTCTTTATGGGCAATTTTAACATCGATGGTGACACCAAATTAAACCCAAAACCAAAAAATCTAATTAAACTTTTTAGGGTTGTTTGGGTAGTGCAACTTTTTTTTTAAAGGGGACTGGTTCACAAAAGATAATCAAGAAAACTTTTAAAGCTGCTCCCATACAAAAAAAAAAAAATGGAAAAATATATAATTTATCCAAAATTTTATTTTTATTTTAGGTTGGCGGTTACATGCAACTAGGCTATTCACGGGCCCAAATTGCCCACGTGGGTTTCCAATCCCCAGAATTTGCCTTTACATTTTTTCTTTATTTTTTGGGATATATGATAATTAAACCCTATGCCCTTTTTCTTTTTAAAAGTTTTGGCATAGATATATCAAAGTTTGTGAATAAACCCCCTTTAAAATTTATTCCTTTTAAATTTCATTAGTAGTTAGAGGGAGAATTTATTGCTAAATTCCCAATTTTTTCCCTTTTGGGGCCCACTTTTTCCCGGGTTTTAAACGGGTAAATAAGTTTTGGAACATGTCAAAAGAATGTTTTTTTGAAGATGGAACAAAAATGTTTAAGGGGAAAAAGTGTTTTCCCAACAGTAAAAGTACCCTTTGAATTATTAAATTTTAAGGTTGTGATTTTTTCCTCTCCAAAATATTTATTTTTATTAGACAAAAATTATAAAGATTTTTATTTGAAATTTTTTCTGGTTTGAAAACCTATAAATGAGCAAAGGGGCCGGATTTTTTTTATTACATTAAAAAAAATTTTTCCTGACTTTCGCACTGCTTTCAGGAGACCCCAAAAGGCTAGAAGCCCGTTTAATGGTGCAAAAATTTGAAAAATTTAAAAGGTGATAGAAAAAAATTTTCCCTTGGGAGTTTTCCCTAGATTTTGGGGATTGATTTGGGAATTGCCCTTTAAAATGCCCAAATTAATTTTGCCCCCAGACTGTCCCCCCGGGCCCATTTAGGTCCTGAGGCTTTGACCAAATAATACCCTATTTTTTTTCTGGGGAGGGAAAAATTACGGTTGTTTTTCTTAAAACCCCTTATCCCCGGTTTAGTCTCACATTTTCTCGCAAATGGTCATTTTCCAAAGGTTTTTTAAAAACCCCAAAAAAATTTTTTTAATTGGGATAATTACACAAATGAAGTTCTGGGGCTCTTGGAAGGAAGTTTTTAAAAAAAGTTACAATGTTGACTTTTCGTAGTCTGTAGTCTGTGGGGCCCGGGAGACTTACACCCCAATTCATTTTATAGTGCTATCGTGTTCATTCCCTTTTATGACGGGGGACGCTAAATCATTTGACTGACGACTGGCCCCTGAAAGTGAGAATTTTGGCAGGAGTAAAAAAAAAATTTAAAAAAGGGTTTTTATTTTACCAGGCGAAGTTAGGGTTAAAAAGGGCCCTCTTAACACAAACCCTGGGGAGCCAAGGGCCCTTAAAGGTGACTTCCGAACCACCCCCAAAGGGGCCGGGCAGGGGGGGCCGGGGCAAGGACAGGATCGCTCAGGGGTTTCAACTATCCAAGCAGCGGCCACGTCGGCGTTTGCTTGTTTTGGGTTTATCTTGCGAAAACCCCCCGTCCCCGCCACACTGCGCCTTTGGGCCCGGGGGCCCATTGGAGTGGTGGGGTTTATGAGAGCATAAAATGTGTTGATGGTGCTTTGATTTTGTTCGTTTACCCCTTTTTAACAGCTACCCTGGAAAATTGTATAGTTTAAATATAATCTCTAGGGGGAATTTAAAGAAAATTTGAATTTGAATTTGACCTCTTTTTAAACAATCCCAGATAAGTTTGGATTTTAAACATATTAGAATCAGTGAAGATACTGAGGGCCCCTTGCACTAAGCCGCAGGCGTATTTTTTCTCAAGAACACTACATTATTGCTGTGACTTCTGCCAAAAAATTGTGGGGGAAAAAAGGACCCCAAAGAGTTACCAGTTCCCTGCATGGTCCCAGCAAATCAAGCCCCTTTTACCATTTTCCCTGTTTTTAAAACCTTCCTTAAAAATTTTTTTTAACTCAAAACCAAAGCTTGCCTTTTAAGATTTTCACTCTTTAACTTTCCCCCAGTGGCGTAACAAAGGGAGGGGACCCCCATCCCTAAATAAGGGGGAATAGAGCTCCCAAAAAAGCCCAAATGATTTTTAAAATGTAATAGAAAAAGAATCAAAATTTTTTTCAAATACAACAGTTAAATTTTATATACTTGTAGCTATTTTGGGGCTATCCAGTTTTTTAAAAATTTTTAGATTTAGTCGTTTTTATTTCCCCCCGGGTGTGATGTGTTCTTTAATACACCCTTGCCCTGACAACCCCAAGGGCCTAGTTCCCCCGCACCCCGAAGTATTTGTAGAGGGAAAAAATTTGTGGGGTATAGGGTAAAAGATAAATGTGTCAGGATCAGGATACTTTTTTTCCCGGGGCCTGGGGCCCAAAAAATTAAAAGGGTTTGCAAAAAAAATTTCCCTTTATGCCTTCTAATGTGATTTTCTTTGCATGCAAATGATGAATCTTTTAAAATTAACAAATAAAATTTTAAAAATAAGGGTCATCATAAGAAATACTAAAAGCCCCAAAATTTTTAAACTGAGACAAGGGTACTGCCCTTTGGGGAGTATTAACTGTTGTTTTACCCCCAAATAAGTACTAAAAAAATTAAAATGTGACACTCGTTTAGGCTTTTAACAAAAACAGTTTAGGTTAAAAAACAAAAATTGGTAAACAAACTAAATTATTTTGGAAATTTTTTGTAATTCATTATTAATGTTCTTACTTCCTATTTGTTTAAGAGTAATTTTATCTACCTGGGAGTTTTGGATAGTCCTGAGCTGTTTTTTTGGGCCCTGGGTGGGTGTTGGGTTGGGTATTTGCCTTTTTTATCGCCTACTTTCTACTTACATGGAAAAAAAGGAAACCTTTTAAAAGGGTTTTAATTTTAAAACCCTTTTTAAAATTTTAAAAATTTTTTTAAATTTTTTAAAATTTTTACCCCACAAAATGGAAAAATTCCCACTCACATATTTTCTCGGCAGTGAAGGAAATCAGTAACGAGGCGTTTGAGAGATTAAATTTGTATGATTACAAAAGTGTTATGAGGGAAAAAACGTGCCTAACAATCATAAATTTTAATGCTAAAAGGGGGGAATGACTCATGTTCGATGTAATAAAGATAACATTCTTATTTGTACTTGCATTTTCTCGATTTTTTAATAAAAATTCTGTGTAAATTTAATTGGATTTTCTGTTTTGTTAGTCAGTTTTTCCCGAATTAAATGATACGTTTTTTTTCACGGTAGAATTTTATTGCAAAAGTAGTTATGATCCGGATTAACGATGTGGCCCCAGGAAAAAAAAATGCTGATTAAACACTTGAAGTCAATCGTTGTCCGTGTCGTTGGCCCGTGTCGTCAAACCAAAGTTTTAATCAACCACAAATCATATTTTTTTCAAAAAATGTATATAAACCCTGTATTGTGTATTTTTGGGTTTCTATTTTTTTGTCTTTATTATCCGCTTTGAATAATCTTCCCACGATCTGTTTCCGACCCTTAACTACGATTTAAATGTATAATTTAGTTCGTTTTTTTTCAATTTTAAAACCCTTTCTTTTGCCCGGGATTTTCATTTTTGTAGTTTTTATTTATTTTTTTCTAGTAGGGAAGTAGTTTTTGCTCGGGTATTTGTAATTTTCTTGCAAAAGTCTAGGAATATAAACGCACATAAAAAATTCTATAGTGTATTTCCTCCCATCGCAAATGGGTTATGCAGGGAATTTTATCAACAAATAAGTTCTAAAAATTTTCAAAACAATAAACGGGCCAAATTTAAACCCCCGTAACACCCAAAGTAAGGTATGGCTCGGTATATTCGACCCCTGCCCCATTATTTTTATTTTTTTTTTTTTTTTTATTTTCTGGGCAAAATTGGGGTTTAAAAAAAGGGTTTTATGTATTCTTTTTAAAATTTTATTTCTATTTATCCGGGAAAATTTGGGCTGGGGTTTTTTTGTCCCAACATTTTTTTCGGTTTTATTTTATAAATCAGCAAAATTTATTTCCCGGATGCTGTTTTTAGCATATTTTTAATGAATTTTTCGGTAGCGTTTCCCCGCCTTTAACCAAAGATTAGAATTTAAGAAACCCTGTCCCAGGGATCTCCAATATAATTCATCATTTCTAGGCCCTGGGGGTTTTTAAAGGTACGGGGCCCCCAAAAAGGGGGTTTAAACCCCTGACCCTTTTTTGAAAGCGAATCAAAAGTCAAGGCTTTTAAAATCTTTTATAGAATTTCCCTGGACCCCTTTTAAAAAGGGTGGGCCCCCGTTTTTCCCTCAAATTTTCTCTATTTTCCCCAAATTGGGGACTTTTTTAAAAGGGTTTTTTTTCAAAGAAGTATTTTTTTAAAAACCACTCCTTCTGAACTTTGGGTTTTAAATTTTTATTTTCTAAATTATATATATGATCTTTAAAAACTAAAGGTCTTTAGGAGCCTGAAACCCTTTAAATTTATTTGTTATTTAAAAGACCCAGTTCGTTACAATTTTAATATTTAAAATTTTTAGTTAAGATTAAATTTAGCAATGTTTGACAATCATTAATGGGTCAAGGGGATGATTTCTATTAGTTGTAACATTCTTATTTATATTATGTAAATTCATTTTAAAGAAAACTTTAAAGAAAAACAATATCCCTTTCAAATTTAGGGCTTTTTGAGGCTTTGACATGGGGGAAACCCAGACGAAAATTCCAAAAAGGGGGGAATTTTGGGGTTTGAAAAAGAGAACTTTAAAACCCAAAAAAAGGAGTATTTAAAATCCAAAAAAAATTTTTTTTAAACCCAAATTTTATGCTTTTTTAGCATATTATAATAGAAATTTAAAAAATTTATGCTTTTTTTGATTTTTAATAATGAAATAATAATTTTTGCAGTTTTTACGCATGTTATAATAAAAATAAAAATTTTTAGGCTTTTTTATGCATAAATAATAGAAATAATAATTATGCAGTTTTACGCATATTAAAATTTAAAAAAAAAAAAAATTCGAATAAAATTTGTTTACATCAAAAATAAATGAATGTATTATTTGAAGCTGTTATATTTTTATTTTGAAAAAGATTTTTGAATTATTGTTAAAATTTTATCTTAAAAGGTTAAAATTATTTTTAAAATACTTTTAGCAAGAAAAATTGGAATTTATTTTCATTGCTTTGGTTTCATTGACACCACACACACACACACACACACGCACGCGCGCGCGCAGGGCACGCACGCCGCACCCCACGCCACCCCAAAACAAAACAAACACACACACATGTAATATATATATATATTTTATACAGGTTTGTGCATAAGTTTATTCTCACCATAACAGAAAAAAATTATAACGTTATTTTAACCCAAATTGGTAATAATATATAAATAGAAAATAAAAGGCAAAGTAGCGCAATGAAACAGAACGACGAGAAGCAAAGGGAGTAAGGGGAATTTATAAAAAAACAATCAACTGTAACCCAAAAATTATGACTTGGCATTAGGTATACGCTCCCAAAAAATTTCAGGGGTTATCTTCGGATTCGGAAAAAATTTTAATGTGATGGGGTTTTATTGTGTACATTTGGGCCCCACTTTTTACAAAATTTTTTCCAAACCCGGGGGGTAATGGAGGGCAACATGTAGGATTTTGGCCCTCCTAAAGTTGGACATTTTTTTCAACCGGGTTTTCCCCCAAAATCACTGACATTTTTAAGCATGTAATTTAAAACGTCCACTACATTAAAATTTACCCCTATTTTATTTTGGGAAAAAAAAATTTTTTTTGGGTTTGGGTATTTATTCCCCCATGGATTCGAGTAAAAAAATATTATTTTTTGGATTATGGTAAAAACATAGAAAAGGAAAAACCAGTTTTTCCCGTTTAAAAATTAATTTTTCCCCAATTATTGTATTTTTATAATTATTTCCCAAAAATAATTAAGTAATAAATATTATTGTACAGATTTTGTTTTTGTGTTTCTTGATGGACAAAAACCCCCACAAATTTGGGAGTTTTTTAAATTAATTTTTTAAAGGGCCCGAAAATTTTACTTTTTTTTGTAAATTTCCCTTATTAGTTATTTTTGGGACTTTGAAAAAATTTTATGATATAAAACGTTTGAATGAAAAATGCAGTTTTTGGGTTTTATACTCTTTTGGATTATATCCGTTTTTTTTCTCTATATTTTTGGGTTTAAATCAAAATTCATCAATAAACCCTAAAAGTTTTTTTTATTTTACTAAAATACAGGGTTTGGGAATAAAACCAATCATTTTAAAAAAAACCCTTTCCCAAAGGGAAATATAATTGTTTTATTTTACTGCGGGGGGAACGTTTGAAGGGGGTAGTTTAGGTGGTAAAAAGGGCCCCTAGGACCCGGCTCCTTTCAGAGATCTTCCTTATTTAAAACAAAATGTATGTGGCCACTTCTAAGGGACATTCATGAGCAATGTTGCGAACACGCCCCTACATGAATTTTAATTCAGATATAGAGAAGAAATTTTCATGGTCTGTGCCTATTTTGTTTTTTAAAGTCGGGTGGATGACATCTTTTAGATTGTAGAAAAAAAAAAAAAAGGGACTATTAACCGTGGGGGCTTAAAAAACCAGGGGACTTTTTTTTGTATTTAAAACTTGCCCTAAATTAACTTTTTGTTTACTATGTAATTTATTATAAATGCGTTAAAATTTAAGCGTATATTTCTTTGATAAAAATTGCATTCCCCAGGGTAAAAAGAGGCTTATGTGATTCCCACTCTACATTTTTGAAAAATTTATTTAATTTATTTCTTTTAGACCCCTGTGACTCCTCAGTTAAAAACACACTATTAAAAAAAATTTGCCTTTATTTTTTGGGTTTTTTTCAATCAGACCCCGTTTGGGTTTCGGACTTTTATAGTCGTTTTCACAAATTTTTAAAATTTTTTAAGCAAAGGTTTTTAAAATTCCCCAACATTAATTTTTTTTATAAAAAAAACTTTTTTTGAAAAGATTTTTTTCAAATTTGGGACGATTTTCCCTTTGCCCACCTCGCCCCCTTAATTGACAAGGGTTTTAAAAAATTATCAGAAAATTTTTTGGGGAAAATGGGGGGAAATTAATCTGTAGATGTTTTTGTGGGTTTGAAAAAACTAACGTTTCATGCCCTTTAAATCGGGGCTTTTTCTTAGTCAGGATTTTGGGTTTTGGAAATTAGGTAACAATCTATTGAAAAATCAAATGATAGAAAGATTAAAAAACTATAGACTCATGTAAAAGACTTGGGACCTTTTAAAGCAAAATGGTATTATTAGTTCCTTTTTTTTCAAATAAAATCAAAGGGCCTTTTGTTTGAGGTTTTTTCCATTTATGAGTCATTAAATTAAAAAAATAAATAATTTTTTATTTTTATTCAAAACCCTTTCCTCGTTGCGATGTTCTTTTTGGTTTTTTAATGGGTGTATACATTTGTCGTTGCAGGGTTTTTTTTACCTTTAAATAAATACATTTGATTAATTAAATAATTATTCTTTAGATTGATTAGTTTTAGTTAACATTGATGCATACATAATGTATAGCGTTTCTTGTATGTTTCAGGGTTTACATAATTAGGGTCCCCTTAAAAAAATTTTTAAAGGGGGGTTGAAATCAATATTTAAAAAAACATTTCATTTTATATTAAAATTTCAAACTTTTTATCTTTTTAAAATTGGGGTGTTTCAGGGATATAAGGGCCTCGTATTATACTAAAAGGGTTAATTTTTCCCTTTTTAACCCCAAAAAAAAGTAAAAAATTTAAATTTTAAACAACCGTTAAAGAAACAAAATTTTAAAGTAACAAGAAAAATTTGGGGCGAATAGTTTGGGAAAAAATTAAAAACCCTTTTTTAGTGCAATGAAAAGAATACTTTAAATGTGGCTTTAATGAATTTGGGTGTTCCTTTTTTTAAAAATTTTTAACAATTTTTTAGTGTAAATAGTGATAGTTTTAAAAATTTTAAGTTTTTTTTGTAACAACTTTGGGTTTTTTGGGTTTGTATTAAAATTAAATTAAAATTTGGGATTTTGATTTCAATAATAAAAAAATTTTTCCTTCAAATTATTTTTTCTATGGGTTGAATGAAGTGGGTTCATGAAAAGCTGAAACTTTTTTGGTTTTTTTGGGAAATTTAAATTGTTCATTTAAGCGTTTTTTTCACTTAAAAATTAGTCTTGCAATATCAAAACTAGATCAGGGGAGATGTTCTTTTTTTATTGTGGCCCCAATGGAAAAACCAAAAATTTTCTACAAAATTTTAAAATTTAAAAAATATTTTTTAAAATTTACTGTTGAAAGACAAAGGTGTATAAAATTTTCAGAAAAACTTTTGAGTATTTCCATTTTTTAAAATATTTTAGGGGTTATCTTCCGAGCAGTTTTGGGTTTGGGTTATAGGAATTTTCTTTTTTAAAGTGAATCACTTTTTTTAACTTACAAAATTTACCCAATTAAAATAGTTTGAAATAAAAACTGGTTTTTCCCATTTTAAATTAAATGTTTTTTTATACTAATATGGCAATATATAACCCAAAATGTACGTTTTTGTAAAAATTTTTAAAACGTAAAATTTACTTTCATCTAACTGTTGTACGGGCTTTGTGGGTATTTTTTGGAATTAATTATTTCCTTGCTTAAAATGGGTGATTTTAATATAAATTCCCAAAGGGCCTTACGCTTGGAAACCCTATTGCATAAAAAAAAAATTTTCTTTAAATTTGGAATATACATTTACGATTCATTGGTTACAAAAGTAGATTTTAAATTTTTTGAGGATCCATTTACAAATTTTTACGTAATTAAAATTAGGGAAAGGAAATTTTTTTACCTTTCGCCATTGGCAATTGAAAATAAATTTCGTTGGCAAAAATTAAATAAATTCCCCCTCATGGGAAAACCATTGATATTATTATTTACTTTTAAAAATTTTTTAAAATTTTCATTATTAAAAAAATTAAAATTAAAATTAAAAGGAAATAAAAATTTAAAAAAAATTTTAACAGGGTATTTTGGGGGTTGATTAGCTTTTCGCAAACCTTCAGCAAAAAAAACCCTAAACCCCGGTAGTTTTTTACGATTTTTCTGGAGAGGGAAAACCTATAATATTATTTGTTTTATAATTAATTGTGACATATCAATACACACTTGTTTATACTTTGTTTAAGTTAAATTATTGATAAAGCGATGAAAAGGGACAAAAAGTTTCGGGTGGATTACCATCGTATTTTTAAAAAAAGTTATAAAATTTGCAATAAAAGATTAAAAAGCTACTTTCTTTTTCAAAGGGAAAAACCAAAAAGTACTGTGATTTAATGTTACCACATTACATAAAAAGCATCTTTTTTTATCTTAAATTGGTTTTTTTGTTTTTTATAATATCAAACAACAAATTTTCTGGGTTTTTTTTACTGTCGATGAAGGTGTTTTTCAAGGCTAAAAACCCCCCCAAAAAATTTTTCCCCAAATTTTTTAAAAAATGTTAAAGTTATCAAAAAAAAAATTTTAAAAGTTTTTAAAAGTATTTGTCGTGGAATTAAAACCTTTAAGTTTTTACTTCAATGCCCCCAATGAAACCGTCCCTAGGAAATGTAAATTTTACTAACTTCCCCAGAAACCCCCCAACCCCATATACGACGGAAACGACAATCAGCAGCGGTTCGAAAAATATCGACAGAAACCGGCATGAAAAAGTTTACGTGACAAAAAAGGGAATTTTAAAATTTTCACAAAAGGTGACTTTGTACTCAAAAGGGTTTTTTAAATTGGATATATTATTCGCATAAAATTTTTGGGCGTACTGTTATTCCCGAAACAAAGTTATCCGAGATCTAAGAAAAGCATTTTTGATTAAGGTTTTGATTTATTAGTCGTAAAAGAAAGAAGAAAATTTGGGGCGTAGCCCAATTGAAAAATTTTCCCACTTTAACTCATGGGTTTCCCAAGTAGCAAACGAACCGCAGCTGCATTTCCAGTTTTGTCCTCCTTAGTTTTGCATACGGTGGGCTTAATAGGTGGGGGGGATTTTGGGGGCTTTGGGGTTTTCCCTGCCTTGCGGACTTTGCAAAAGTTTCCGTTTTTCCCTGGGGGTTTTCTGTTTCAGGAAGGGGGGGGGGGGTTTAAGTGTGGTTTTATTTATTACAAAAAAAAACTATAAAAAAAGTGATTGATATTTTCAAATTTTAAAATAATATTGTAAAACACAAGGCATTACATAATTAAAGACTCCTTGGCATGGAAGTATTTCGCACGTTTTTCTTGTTTTGAAATTTAGTTTAACCAATGACCTAAAGGTGAAGTTCATTTCCCAAATTTAAAAAAATTCAGGGTTAATGGTAAAAATTTTGTGGGAAAAATTTAACAATATGGAAAGTTTAAATATAAAAAGTGTAGGTTTAAATATAGTATAAACCCAGAATAGTATTTTTTGGGTTTTTTAAAATAATTTTTGGGGGGACATTTTAATACAGCCTTTTGGGATAAAATTTTCTAAATACAGAGAAAAATAGGATATTATTTTAATTAAACACGGAGAGTTAGAAAATTAAAAGGAAAAATTTCCCAAGAAATGTTAAAAATCGGGCCCTTAAAATTTAAACTTTTGCAAAATAAAAAAATGTATACCCCCAAAAGGGGGGTGGTGGGTTGACTCGTTTTTATTTATTACAAAATTTTATAATCGTAAAAAATTATGATTAATTAATAACCCTTTTTTAAAATATATACTATTTTGTTAAATTATGAGGGAATTAAAAAATTTTAAATTTAAATCCTAAATGAAAAAAAACACATGCCATTTCTGAAGCGGGAAAAATGCACATCTTTAAAAAGTTTTTTGTTTTAATTAAAAATTGTTTGTATTTAAGGGGTTTAATTTATAGTTTAAATACAAATTATTTTGTGGAGATTTACTCCATTTATAAATTTATTTAAAAATTTTACCCGGTGAACTTTGTTAAAATTGGTCTTTAATAGTTTTTAAAATGTCTCCACGCATTCCCTCAAAGGGGGGAATGACAAAATTAATTGCTTAGTAAACCCAGGGTAAGTCAACCATATTTTTTATTAGATTCCTATACTTTAACAAAATTTTTCATAAAAATCCCCCTAAAAAATTGTATTTATTATCTTATTGTATTTTATCATAATTTTTTGGGGAAAAAGTAATTTATACGTGGAAGCTATTATCGTACCAAAACACGTTAAAGGGGTTTTAAAGTACTTTAGCGGGCCCGTTTTTAACAAATTTTTTTTCCTTTGTATCGGTTTCGTTTTTAAACGTTACAAAAAGGGCCAAAAGATTAACGAAATTTAAAAAGAAATATCTAAAAAAGAAATTTAATTTTTTTTTTTTTTAAATTTTTCCCATACATTTCATTTTAGAAAAATAGTTAAATTTTCCCAATAAAAATTATAAAAAATTTTAAAAAAAAATATGTTTTTTGGGAAATAAATGGCATCCATGCTGTCTCAAAATATTAAACGTTTATTGTTATTAATTTTAAATGAATGCCAAAAAAAAAATTTTATATCAATTCGTTTTTGTGTTTAATTAGCAAAAAAATCAAATAGGGAAAATGAAACATCGTTTTTTTTTCGAAAATATCGAAAAATATTACAGAAAAATTTTAATTAGGTAGGTATCAGGAATAAAATAAAAATTACGTTAAGGGAAACAAAATCGGGGTTTTTTTTAAAATTAAAAAAAAAAAAAACATAAAAAAAATTTTGTAATCGGTTTAAAAATTTTTTTTAGCCCCCCACAATTTAGTTTCCATAGA